>NC_056737.1:1183744790-1183794307 GCF_019279795.1 Protopterus annectens
GGTGGGGGCAAATATTTTTAGGTAGAAGAGAGATGACTTTGAAGTGAAGAGCAGGATGAATGGTGGCGGGGTGGGTAATCCATGATCTGTGGGAGGTGAGGAGTTTATTGACAGACTACTAAATTCTACATTTTCTGGAGAATAGTTTGTTATACTACATTGAATGGTGTTTGCAGATAAGTTATTGTGAGAAGGTCATGTTCCTGTAAGAAGGTTAACCTCTTTTTGAAAGTGTTTGGGGAATGTAAGAGGGTAATTTGCCACATATCCTTAGTTCCGTATGAACCTCAAGTGGATACCAAGGCTGAACTTCTTTTGGCAAAATTGCAAATTAACCCAAATAAATCAATCTTTATAATTTGTATCTACCTACCCCCCGGAAATAACACTACTATAATCGAAAACATCCTTAGTTGGACGTCTTCAAATTACCCCCAAGAAACTATCATATTAGGAGACCTAAACCTCGATTGGTCCTTAATTAACTCAGATAACCCCACCACCCATATTAATCTGCATGGCTATTCTCAAATAATTAACACCACTACCAGGATCAACAAACCTAGCAACAAAGAAAGCATACTAGATTGGATTCTAATTAACAAACAACAACAATCCTACCTTGCAGGTACCTTACCTGATAACATTAGTGACCACTACCTAACCTATATCATAAGACTAAAGACTACTACCACTAACAACCCAGCCTTTAAGACCTCACGATATAATAAACACTTTAACCTTATCCTCTTCTTATCTGAACTAAATGCCTGCAACTGGAACCCCCTAAAAACTCTCGCACTCGCAGATGCTGTTGAATATTTCAATTCCAGATTCTTATCAATCCTTGACAATCATGCACCAGAACGTACCATCAGAGTTAAAACTAAACCCGCCCCCTGGCTAACTAAAGAAACAAGACAAAAAATGTTACTCAGAAACAAATCTTGGACAAAATGGAGATCTAGTAAATCTCCTTCTGATCAACTGATCTTTAGGCAATTGAGAAATTCTACCAAAAAAGCCATAATCTGTGACAAAAGAAACTATTATAGTAATCTCCAACAAATTAATACTAATAAACCACAACAATTTTGGGCAACCTTAAATAAACTTATTCACCCTGGAAAGACTACTACTCCCTCCCCCTCTGAGTCAGAAAAACACACAACCCTAGAAAATGCCAACACCTTTAACTCCTTCTTTACTGAAACCATTAACTCTCTGGCCTCTCACCTCCATAGATAAATCATCCATCCCTGATCCCACTTCTACTAATCTCCCTACCTTTAAACTACAACCTATCTCCACCTCCTTTATCCAAAATGTCTCCAAAACTCAAACCTTGTACCCCCTCTGCCGACCAACTTCCTGCCGAATACCTTCAAAAAGCAGCATCCATAATAGCCTACCCTGTATCCATCCTTATAAACAGAACTATTAGTGAAGAAACCATTCCTGATATCTGGAAAATCTCATACATCATCCCCCTACATAAAGGTGGCAACTCCAATGAGTACTCCAATTATAGGCCCATAGCCCTCTTATCACCAATAGCAAAGATTATGGAAAAATGCATACACCATCAACTAATGGGTCACCTGACTAAACATAATATTCTGTCCAATTGCCAACATGGTTTTAGGACTTTTCACAGTACTACCACTGCCCTCCTTTCCTTCACTGATTATATCTTTAAAAATCGCAATAATAACAACCTATCTTCAGCCCTCTTTATAGACCTTTCCAAAGCTTTTGATATGGTCAACCATCCCCTACTCCTACAAATCCTGGAATCTATCTCTCTTGAACCCAAAGCTATACACTGGTTTGCCTCTTACCTCAGCAATAGAAAGCAGGCTGTCCTCTGGGGTAACAATCTCTCCTTGGACTACATGAAAAGAGACATTGAGGAGCTCTCTGACTATGTAGCCCAGGCAGGTATGACCCTGACCTTGAGCAGTATCCTACCTTCACCAAGAGTGATGCCACAATACAGAGATAAGATGATCAGCTTTAACAATTGGCTTAAACACTGGTGTCATTCAAAGGGGATCCAGTATCTGTCTGCCTGGGATGACATGCTGGACAAGCCACGCTGCTTCGCAAGGGACGGCTTGCACCTGTCACCCCTGGGATTCCGGATATTGGCAAAGCTCTTGCCACCCCCATAGTGCCTTTTTTAGGCAAGGCTCAAATTCTAAACGTACCACCAAAGAACACAAAAAGGAAAAACTAAGGGTAATGCTGCTCAATGCCAGAAGTCTCAATCTCAAAATGCACGCACTCGAGGCCCTTCTCAGTATGGAGAACATCGATGTCTGTGCTGTGACAGAAACCTGGTTCAAGGCTCCTGAGAGCACCCCAGCTATCAGGTTTTACCTCATATCATGCTCCGCCCCAAAATCCGGACAATACCAAGAAAGGAGGGTATCCATATTCATTAAGGACACCCACACCTCAAGACTGGTGGCAACGCACGTGGCATCGGAGCCCATCCAGGTGCAATAAACCATAGGCAAGACTGCTCTGCAAATTGTAGCATGTTACAGGCCACCTCACAAACTCAGGAACCTCACATGGCCTTCCTGAAAACACTAGAGGGGATAAATGTATCACCAAACACCATCATACTAGGTGACTTCAATTACCCTAATATAGACTGGGAACACTACTCAAGCCCAAACACCCTAGCCCAAAAGTTCCTGGAATTCATAAACTCAAATGCCATGGAACAACTAGTCACCATCCCCACAAGAGGAGATAACATACTTGATCTCATCATCACGAACATGGGAGCACAATGTTCAACACCGAAGTATACCCCTCACTGGTGAGATCAGATCACAAACTAATCTCGCTGGAGGTCCTCATCCCACCCCCACCTGAAATAAAAAGACCACAGTAAAGAACTTCTCAAAAGCCGACTTCACACTTCTAAAGACTAGTGTGGTCTCCTTTAAGGCCCCGAGCTGGTGGAAAACAGTACTCAAGCCGCTGAATCACTTACAGACGCCTTCTACCAGCACCTGCAGGACTGCATGGATAAGGCAATCCCAAACAAAACAAAGACTCTTAGTACCAAAGGCAAGCGTCCAGTCTGGTGGACCCCAGCCATAAACAAACTCTACAATAAAAGGAGGAAGCTACTACAAGATACAGCAAAATCCTTAAAGGTAAGACACCCTTGATCACTATAAGTAAAAACTAAGAGCTCTCATAAAATCATCCAAAGCAAATTTCGAGAGAAAAATAGCTAAAGACTCAAAAGACAATCATAAGGCCTTCTTTAGCTATGTTAGACACCTAGGAGGAAACTCCCAGATATGCTCAGAACTAGTTCAAAATGATGTGAAGATTACTGATCCTACAGACATTGCCAACATACTGGCTGACAGGTTCAGTGCAAACTTCTCCCCTCCCCAAAAGGAGAGATATCTATACCAAACGATTGCAGCCCCCAAATATCTCCAGCCCAAGTGAGAACTGCTCTCTCCAAAGCAAAAACACAGCATCCATGGGACCTGATGGTGTCTCCAGCTGTGTGCTCCACGAACTCAATGAGAATTAAACCCACAGCTAGGACAGCTGTTTAATCAAAGTCTTACCTCTGGATACGTACCCAGGAAGTGGCGCACTGCAACTGTGGTCCCACTTCACAAAGGCGGTGCCTCCACCGACCCTGGAAATTACCGTCCCATTAGCCTGACAAGCCTTATCTGCAAAGCCATGGAGAGGATCATAATGGACCTCATAAATAAAGACATAGGGAATTTGCAGACTTTGGATCCAACCCAGTTTGGCTTTGTCAAAGGCAGATCATGCCTTTTAAACTTGGTTGACTTCTTCAAACAGTCACCAAAGCCATTGACGAGGGAAAGGCAGTCCATACAGCCTACCTCGATCTGGCTAAGGCCTTCGATACAATACCCCACTCGGGTATCATTGAAAAACTCATCAGCTTAAATGTTAACCCATACATCACAAGATGGGTTGCAAACTGGCTGAGTGACAGAACCCACAGGGTCAGAGTTGCTGGCGCCATGTCAGACTCAAAACCTGTCACAAGTGGTGTCCCACAGGCTCAGTCCTGGGCCCACTCTTGTTTGGCATCTACTTTTCCAAGTAGTACAAGCAAACACAGGAGGGTTATGGCTGACAAAGTTTGCAGATGACTGCAAACTGGGCCATAGTAGAAAACACATCTGACACAGATATCCTTCAGAAGGGTCTCACAGAAGCGGATAACTGGTGCCAGAGCCACGGCCTGAAGTTAAATGCCAAAAATGCATAGTCATACCCTTTGGGAAAAACAAGGTTACCCCTAGCTACCAAATAGGTGGCAATCCACTGAGCACAGAAGAAGTTATCAGGGACCTGGGGACCCAGGTTGATAGTAGTCTGTCATTCGACACCCATGTAGCTAAAGTAGTTAGGAAGACTTTCTACATTGCCCACCTTATCATGAAGGGATTCTCATCTAGATCAAGGGAGGTCATAGTCTCCCTTTACTCATCACTCATCAGACCAATGATTGAGTACAATGCCCCATTTGGGATGTATCTGACCCGACACCTGCAGCAGCTGGAGAGGCCACAAAAGTTCCTCACCAAAAGGATAAAGGGTCTCAAAATCTGTCCTATGCTGCCCGACTGAAAGAACTCCAGCTCTATTCAGTCACCGCTTGCTCAGAGGTGACCTTTGCCTAACATACAAGGCCATGTCAAACCCAGATTTGATGAATATGCTTCACCTCAAAAATCTAGATCCATCAGAGCCACAAGGGCGGAGACTCAAACCCCGACACGGCTACTAATAGGACGTGCTGGAGGGATAGATTCATTGCCCAAAGACTCCCTATGCTGTGGAACAAAATCCGGTACATGTGAGGCAGAGCACCTCGCTGGCCTTGTTCAAGAGAAATCTTGACCAATGGATGGGAGATCGCAGATATACCCCAGGGATTACCTCAGTGTCACTGCTCGACAGAGGCACAGCAAAATAATGGGTATAGTTCCCCATACTAAAGGGGTGGCGTAAGCCACAAAACGATGGGCTAGGCTTGTAAATGCCCTCGGGCAGATAGCCTAGTATAAACCTATGAACCTATGAACCTATGAACCTATCTCTGCTACCTATCACTCTTGGTGTTCCCCAGGGCTCTATTCTAGGTCCTCTCCTTTTCTCTCTATTCATAAATGACCTTCAATTGGCCTTACCCCAAGCCACTTGCATTCAATATGCTGATGACTCCACACTTATCTGCTCCACAAAAACTTCCTCTGAGTTACAAACCCTTACTCAAAACGTCTTCAACACAGTTGAGACATGGTTCTTAAAATGCTGTTTACTCTTGAATGCTAAAAAAACCAAACTCCTCCTATTTAAGCCTACTTCTAGGTCCCCCCCACTAGAATTCTCTATCTCTTCTAGCAATGGTACTGTTATATCCCCTGATTCTACCACTAAGCTGCAAGGTGTGACTATAGATAACAGCCTTACTTTTGATACTCATATTAACGATACCATTAAAACAGTCAATCGAAAACTGGGCTCCCTCTACAGAATTAAAACATTCTTAACTCCCAATGCTAAAGCTACACTTGCCCACTCTCATCTTATTTCTACTCTTCTCTATGCTTCACCCATTTACACTAACCTCAAGAAAACTCTCTAAGTTAGCTAACACTCTTAATAACATAGCTAGATTTGTCACCGGAAACAAATATAGAACTCACCACTGTCTGAATCTACAGCAACTTCACTGGCTAGAATTACACAACATGCTATTACTCTCTCAACTTACCTTTGTCCATAGAATATTCTACCAACCTAACAATACACCTATCCTCTCTAATCACTTTACCCTTATACAAACCTCAATTCCTTGGTCCTCTAACAAACTTCTAGTTACTATATGTAAATCTAATAACTCAGCTGGTGACTCCTTTTCTCCAACACCATTGGTAAGTCTTGGAATCAGCTTCCCACTGAACTCACTTCCATCACATCTCCTATTCTCTTTAAACAAAAACTAAAAACACACCTAATAAAACACTGGCTGTGCCCCTGTCTCAATCCTGACTAACCATGGCCGCAGCAGTCTCTCACCTTTCTATCTTCCCTACTCTATACCTGCTCTCTATTATTGTAGTTCTTATATTTTTTACACTTTCGTTTCTCTTTTCTTATCTATCATGTTCTTTTTTTTTTACTTCCTATCATATTAGTCCAAAACTGCTAATTACATGTATTACTAAACCAGGACTTAATTCTTATCTTGTGGCACTATACTTACTTATCCTATCAAACTTTGTTCTCTTCATTTTTGTTTTGTATTTACTGTCTGTACAATTGTGGAGCTTTTCTCCCGGCCTCTGCTGAAAATGGAGATGTCTCCAGTTAGACTAGCCCGGTTAACAAATGTTAAATAAAAATAAAAAATAAATAAATAAATTTGTTTCTTTGTTTGGATGTTTCATTTGTGCCTTCTGATGGATTTCTTAACTAGATTATGTAAGACTATATAGGAAGTGTAGTTGTCAGTTGAGGAGGTTATTTCCATTTTTGTCATCCTTCATCCCTTAGTGTTAAATGCTGTTTGAGTTCAGTGAATAGCCATTCAGTATTGGTGGGTTTATAAAGCCTGTAGGTAAGTGAAAAGAATTTGTGTTGTAGCTAAAGTAGAAAGTTGGTTAGGCTTACGACTGCTGTATGAGAGGTCATGTAAGGGGAGTATATGGTTCCAGTTGTAGGCTGAGAAAGGTTCTAAGTGTGTCAATATTAGTGATACTCTGGTTTCTGAAGGCTTTTAATATTGGCAGCAGTTTTATAGGAGGGCTGGCCATTGTAAAAGTGGTTGGGCAGTGGTTGCTTAGTGATGGCGGCAGAATGTTTATGATGGAGTTTGGTATGTTTGTGGAGAGGAATAATCATTGTTGTGCGCCATTCTATGGGCACGTAGCCTGTGTAGAGGCTGAGGTTGAACGTTGTGTTTAGGTGGGGGGGTTAGTTCGTTCTTTAGTTTGTGCAAGATGCAGCCTGGGACACTATCTGGTCCCATTGATGCTGTGTTTTTGGCTTTTGAAAGGGCTGTTTTCACCTGTGCGTCTCTGATTTTGGGACACTTCACTTTTCCGGTTGTTGTGGGCCCTTTTGGTGGTAAAAGAGGGGTGAAGTTTGCACTGAATCTATCTGCCAGGATTTTGGCAATAGTAGGTTCAGTATATTTTGTTTTGTTTTGCACTAGTTCATTGCATATCTGCAAGTTGCCACTTAGATTCTTAACATAGCTAAAGAAGGCTTTGTGGTTATCTTTTGAATCCTTGGCTATTTTACTTTTGAAGTTAGCCTTGGATGATTTCATGAGGGACCTTAGTTTCTTACTTATACTGATCAGGGACATCTTTCCTTCTTTAGATTTGCTTTTTTCTGAACTAGTTTCCTCCTTCTATTGTATAGCCTGTTTATGGCAAGGGTCCACCAAACTGGTTTCCTTTTCTTAGAGGAGTGAGTCTTGGTTTTGCTAGGGATGGAACAATCCATGCATCCTTGTAGGTGCTCATAGAGTGCATTTGTAAAGGTTTCTGCATTTTGGGCAGCATTATCCTTTAGTGTGGGGGCTGTGAAACTTACCACCTCTGTCTTAAGTAAGGTGAAATTTGCTTTAGAAAAGTTTTTTTACTGTGGTTTCCTTAGTTGAGGATGGTGGTGGGACTCCTCCATCTGTGGCACCTGCTTCTGTCTCTTTCCACCCTCCTGATCCCAAGCGTGGAGAACTGACGCTCCCGGTAGCCCCATTGGGCGTGTCCTCCTCTTCCGAGGCCTCCTCTGATCATTGAGGGGAGCCCCCTAGAATAGAGGAAATGTAAGAGGAAGCATGTGGACTCCCTGACTCAGTCACCTCGGACACTGATTTGGATGAGTAGGAAGTGTCCCCAAGGTCCCCCTCTGAGGATGTCTCTTTTTCTGACATCCTAGAGATCCTTAAGCAGAGGGGAAACTGGTCTACCCTTAACCCTTCCGAGGATGAGTCGGTTTATCTGGACGCATTTGGTTCTCACCCTTCCACCTCCTGGGTGTCTCCCCCTTTCGACCCTCTCATGGAGGTGGTGGCTTGAAAGGCGTGGATGGCTCTGGACTCTATGGAGCCAGTATATCGTAGACCTAACAAGTTCGTTATGGCCCCTTCTGATAGACAGTTCCTCACTAAGGGTGTCCCTGTTGATGCCATGGTGGTGGCGGCAGCCACTAAGAAGGCATTAGCTGATCCTTCTGTATCTGTTCATCCACCAAACAAGGATTCTTGGACTATGGACAGGTAAGACAAGTGGATGTTCTCTTCAGCGACCTTTTCCATGCGGTCGCTGAACTACTTATGTCATTTCACCCATTTTCAAAGAGATCATCTCAAAGAAGTGGGTGATACTGTTCAGAATCCATCAGCTGTGGGGTTTCAGGACAATATTAACTCACAGCTGGTGACCCTAAATTCGATTGTCAACTCCTCCGTGTGGCTAATTTCATATGCTGAAGATGGGGCGAGTAGAGCCGCAGGCACAGGCAGTGCTCTTAGGACACATGCCTGGATGCGGCTTTGCAATTTTGCTGATCCCTTCAAGGCATCCTTCAGAAATACCCCCTTTGATGGTTCAGCTTTGTTTGGACCTCAAGTGAAGGATACCCTGACCAGGTGCGAGCAGGAAGGCAAGACTCTCTCTGCCGTGGGAGTCCATTTTTCCACTCCGAGACCATATCTGAAAGGTCACTCCCTTCCAAGCCTAGAGCTCACTCAACTAGAGCCGTAGCTTCTTCGGTAGCCTTTCAGGCAAGGCTTTCGATGGAGTCCATCTGTGCTGCAGCCACCTGGGCCTCTCCTCATACTTTCATTTCCCATTAGAAATTGGACATGGCCTCTAGAGGCCGAGCTGATTTTGGTTCCACTGTGCTCAACAGTGTGTTCCGGTGAGCCACCCAGGATTAGGTGCTAGGGACGCTGTCCCATCCAGTAAGAATGAAGGTGAGATTGACAACTTAACATTAAGAAGTTATGTACTTACCATAACGTTCCATGTTAGTTGTCTTCTCGCCTTCTTTCTTGCATCCTGCCCTCCGTCCCCCTGGCCTGGTTTGACTGAGAGGAATCCCTTGTATTAGCTCTACCAAATGAGATCTGGGTATCTAGCACATGGCATTGTGGAATATAGGGCAACCTCGAGCCGGTAAATAGCTCTCGAGCTTTAGAAAAGGCAGAGTCAGAGCCAAGGGTTGGCTCCGAACCCATCCAGCAAGAAAGAAGGTGAGAAGACAACTAACATGGAGCGTTATGGTATGTACATAACGTCTTATTTGTTAGTGTAATAGCCAATGTATTCAAGGGCAACAGGTACTTCATTTGTGAATGAAACATTGAAATTTAAAGTTGTTTGTTAGCACAAACTTCGCCATTCTTTTTAGATCTCATGTGATGATTTTTTTAAATGATCTTTACTGCTCCAGACACTGTGCATATTTATTTCTCATGGTGCTTAGCACTAAAAATTCTGAGTTTAATTTTAGAAATAAAATGTTTGGCTTTGAGAACTTCTCTCATTACTTGTTCATACATTGTCATGCACAGCACACTGGTAGTGTTGTCACCTCACAGTAAGAGGTTCTCTGGTTTGTATCTCTGCTGGGGTGCCTTCTCTCTGTGTGTCTGTGGCGTGACTCCAATGATCTTTATCGTTGTCCCTGAACTCAGACCTTTCTTCCTCTATATTACTTATTTATTTGAGCATTTTTAGTGGTGCTCATTCCAGAGATAATTGCATCTCATAGGGTTGGAGAGCGGGGGAAAACTCTTAGTTCTGATTATGCCAAGTTTGCTAGCACTGCTAGTAGCACAGCACAATGTTTTTAGTTATTCAGATAGTTGTGCTTTCTACTCTTATGGTATGTTTGTGAAAACTGAAACTGTACTTTGTGGTACTTTAAAGTGGGAGGATGCTGCAGTCCTCAGACTGTCATTGTGGAGAAGCTACATAATTAGTGTTATTTTATGCCATCCATTCCCGTTTGCAATACTACTCGCTTATATATTTCTGTCTGGAATATAGACAATGTCTTCAAGGGCAGCTGGCATTCATCCTGCCACTGAAACAATGACATATACAGTTATTGGCTTACAGATATCTCTTTATTAGTTAAAAAGTTTTTACGTGAAATTAGTTTGATTTTGACCTTTCTAGAGATTTTTGTATATTGACTGAGTGGTTCATTGTAGTGGGAGGATGCTGCAGTCAAGGAAGAATCGGTCCTTTGCAAAATGTGTAGTTAGTATGAACCGGTTGTTCGTTTTCCATAAATTCCACATGTCTTTGTATCATAGGCAATGTGTGCCAGGCCAACAAGCACTTTATTTGCAGTTGAATATTTTAAATATAAATTTACTAGCTCCTACCTGTTAATCGGTTACAGATGGCTCATGTAATTGTTTCAATGCATTTCACTTTTGTTGAGATTGTGCTTATTTACTGCTTCGATTGAATTGTATCGACAAAGTGTGAGGCTCCTTTGTATCAGGAAAATATGCGTAATTGGGCATTTTTTTCAATAATGGTTCTGCATTGTCATTGCTTACAGAAACAATTTTCAGTGTAGTCAATTATAAACAATCTCTACGTGTGCTGTATGATACAATCGGGAATGTGCATCACAGAACACATTAATGTTTGTACAATTGTTTTGGACTATGCAAGGAGCCAATGTGACATCAGTCCATAAGTTAACATGTATCCGTCAATGTCCATATGCATTTCATAAGAATGTGTGTTTCAATGCTGTTTCAATCAATGTCAGTATCAAGGCTAGAGTACTTTTACTGATAACTGTTTTGTCTGTGGGACTGATTTGCGTTGCTTAGCAGATGCCTATGATTATTTGTTCAAAGCAACTTATTGCAACTATTAAAAACAAGGGTTGTCTGTGGCAGTACACTTGGGGAAGTTCTAATATAATGGATGGTGGTTGGTAGTGATGGGTGCAAGTGTGTGAGTGGATTGGGTTGGAAGGGCTATGTAAAGTTCCCTAAGTAACTTAAGTGTACCTCGTGGTCTGTGTTACTCCAGGTGGATTACACTGCTGTTCCTACACAACAGTAATTTCTACAGATGTTCAGAAATACTGTCTGCATGACATTATTTTCCAATAGACTACGGTGTGTCTTAAACCGGTGTTTTCCCAGCATAGATAATGTTTTTTTTTGTAACTGGCATTTACAAAGGCACAATGTCATTTTCAATGTGCTCCCTCAGTACATGTGCGCATGTTGACCCTTCCAGTTGCGATAGCTGTTATTGATTGTAGTCCTGGTCTCATGGGTTCAATAACACAACAGCTTTGTGTCTGACAGTTACACAGCCTGTCGCGTGTTGTGGTTTTTAGCATGCCACTTCAATACTGTGTCCTTCAGTTTTGGCCTATTTTTGAAACAAGAATTTTGTAAGTTATCAATGTGCTGCGCATTTTGTATCCATTCTTGAGTTGAAGTGTAATCCACTTTGATTTCTTGCAGGCTTTGAACATTCATATATATTTAGACATATTGTCATGGGAAAATTAAATTTTTTTTATTGGGCTTTGCCTGGTGCTTTCAAGTCTTATTTTCACACTATCACTGCTCTTGGTGCATGTAATGAACCCACACAGCTGAACCGGATGCATGAAAGTAAAGATAACGAAGTAGCCTTTTACATTTCGCAATGCACACGTTTTCTGGGCACAGCGGCCAATACCAATTTTTCCGGTACATGCCTGATCTACTTGCACATTGGTTAACTGCTCAGTGCATGAATGGCTTCAATATATCTGTAATCCTTGTATTTGGGATTTACTTTTTACACATGTAAATGAGTATATGCCGATGAATAATCTAGTCTTTGTGATGCAATTATCCCTGGTGTTATCCCTTCTTTTTTAGTGTCGCTGTTGACATGGCATTTCAAGGTCACAGTTCTAGACAGGGTTATCAGTTTGAGCCGACCTATCGCCCAGGAGAGCCTAGGAGGAAACGGCGTATGAGTAGCAGCAATGACGGTGAAGAGCCAACAGTGCAGCCTGAAGGCTATAGTCTAGAGGATATGCAGTGGTGCTTCTGTGGCCGCTGCACAATTATGACCACAGAACGTGAATGTCATTGTTGTGTGTCATCACCACGCGCGATCGAAAAATGGAGACAAATAAACTCGGGATCAGAAAGTAACACATGCATCACCCTCCACCCACAATTCGAGATGGCTTGCTTATTACCACACGTTCTAGAGCTACTATATAGGTATCACTGTATGCTTAGAGGAAGATACCGACACACACAAGTGGACAAACAGGTTAATTTTTCAATGATTACACTGATGCCCAAGTGGGACTGACTGGCTGCTTGTGCTGCATATTGTAATGTGTAAAGGGATGGCATAGTTAGCAACAATTCATGTTAGAAGCATTATATCTATACAGTTGTTTGTATGTGGCCTCTTATGTGCAAGTGGCTAGTCTTGCATGTAACTTGACTACCATTGGTGAAATCATTGTTGCTTGACATGTATGCACATAGCCAATCCGTCGCAGTTGCTGAAGGCTCAGAAGCATATCTGGACAAATGTTGATGAGTGCTTATTAAATGGTGCAAATTACTGAAATTTGTTTTGTTTCAGGTTGTACCGCCTGTTTGCCTACAGAGCGTATGTCTTGTGGGTGCACAACAATCGCAAACTTGGATTCGGAAATCGCATGATACTTCCCGCGTGTGTTGTAGCACGAATAAGAGCTGAATTTCCAGCTGAAGAAAATGACGGTTACACTGGGTTTCAGCCATTTGAATGTCTATGGATTTTCTCTGAGCATTGATATGGACTTCTGTTCATCTAAGTTTATTTATCCTGCTGTAATGATGTTTATACAAAAAGAAATGCTGCTATACATTAATGTAACACTCCTGAATGTGCACTGTAATGGAGAGCAATAAAGTGTTTGATTCATAAGATTAAGATGTGTCTGTCATCATTGTTGAGCCAACAACGTCTTCATAAAACAGATTTTCATTTCTGATCAACTCATGTAGACCACTGTAGCGTCTTGCCAGTAATGCAGAAAGTTGGTTGATTTATATGTCCACTAAACTACAAATACCTCTCAGTGGTATAATTAATTATCATACATAGCTCTGGATTCTCCCATGATGCCACTGTAAAAGCAGAGCTATTAGGAATATGTATGTGTACTGGATAAAGGGAGGTTAGGCAATGCAACCTCTTGCGGCTATTGTGCAGTTTTCAGTGTGTGCATATGAAACTTATTTGTAAAATTCATTTTTCATGGTAGGTCACAATATGTTCAGCTAAGATGTTAGAGTAATCCATCCTGAATTGGATATACGGTACAATTTGCTGATGATAGCTTCCTTGGTTTGCGTGAGTCCTGCAAAAGCAATAAATGACATAGTTGAAGTATGGTTTTCAGTACCATATTAATGACTTTCTGTGATAACGGGAATCTACGCTTGCGGCCTGAAGACTGGGTATTGATATAATACAGGTGAGTAACCATATTAACTACTTTCTGTGATAACGGGAATCTACGCATGCGGCCTGAAGACTGGGTATTGATATAATGCAGGTGAGTAACCATATTAACTACTTTCTGTGATAACGGGAATCTATGCTTGCAGCCTGAAGACTGGGTATTGATATAATACAGGTGAGTAACCGTATTAACTACTTTCTGTGATAACGGGAATCTACGCTTGTGGCCTGAAGACTGGGTATTGATATAATGCAGGTGAGTAACCGTATTAATGACTTTCTGCAATAACAGGAATCTACACTTGCGGCCTGAAGACTGGGTATTGATATAATGCAGGTGAGTAACCATATTAACTACTTTCTGTGATAACGGGAATCTACGCTTGCAGCCTGAAGACTGGGTATTGATATAATACAGGTGAGTAACCGTATTAACTACTTTCTGTGATAACGGGAATCTATGCTTGCAGCCTGAAGACTGGGTATTGATATAATACAGGTGAGTAACCATATTAACTACTTTCTGTGATAACGGGAATCTATGCTTGCGGCCTGAAGACTGGGTATTGATATAATACAGGTGAGTAACCATATTAACTACTTTCTGTGATAACGGGAATCTACGCTTGCGGCCTGAAGACTGGGTATTGATATAATACAGGTGAGTAACCATATTAACTACTTTCTGTGATAACGGGAATCTTATTTCTACTCTTCTCTATGCTTCACCCATTTACACTAACCTCAAGAAAAACAATCTCTCTAAGTTAGCTAACACTCTTAATAACATAGCTAGATTTGTCACCGGAAACAAATATAGAACTCACCACTGTCTGAATCTACAGCAACTTCACTGGCTAGAATTACACAACATGCTATTACTCTCTCAACTTACCTTTGTCCATAGAATATTCTACCAACCTAACAATACACCTATCCTCTCTAATCTCTTTACCCCTTATACAAACCTCAATTCCCTTCGGTCCTCTAACAAACTTCTAGTTACTATATGTAAATCTAATAACTCAGCTGGTGACTCCCTTTTCTCCAACACCATTGGTAAGTCTTGGAATCAGCTTCCCACTGAACTCACTTCCATCACATCTCCTATTCTCTTTAAACAAAAACTAAAACACACCTAATAAAACACTGGCTGTGCCCCTGTCTCAATCCTGACTAACCATGGCCGCAGCAGTCTCTCACCTTTCTATCTTCCCTACTCTATACCTGCTCTCTATTATTGTAGTTCTTATATTTTTTACACTTTCGTTTCTCTTTTCTTATCTATCATGTTCTTTTTTTTTTACTTCCTATCATATTAGTCCAAAACTGCTAATTACATGTATTACTAAACCAGGACTTAATTCTTATCTTGTGGCACTATACTTACTTATCCTATCAAACTTTGTTCTCTTCATTTTTGTTTTGTATTTACTGTCTGTACAATTGTGGAGCTTTTCTCCCCGGGCCTCTGCTGAAAATGGAGATGTCTCCAGTTAGACTAGCCCGGTTAACAAATGTTAAATAAAAATAAAAAATAAATAAATAAATTTGTTTCTTTGTTTGGATGTTTCATTTGTGCCTTCTGATGGATTTCTTAACTAGATTATGTAAGACTATATAGGAAGTGTAGTTGTCAGTTGAGGAGGTTATTTCCATTTTTGTCATCCTTCATCCCTTAGTGTTAAATGCTGTTTGAGTTCAGTGAATAGCCATTCAGTATTGGTGGGTTTATAAAGCCTGTAGGTAAGTGAAAAGAATTTGTGTTGTAGCTAAAGTAGAAAGTTGGTTAGGCTTACGACTGCTGTATGAGAGGTCATGTAAGGGGAGTATATGGTTCCAGTTGTAGGCTGAGAAAGGTTCTAAGTGTGTCAATATTAGTGATACTCTGGTTTCTGAAGGCTTTTAATATTGGCAGCAGTTTTATAGGAGGGCTGGCCATTGTAAAAGTGGTTGGGCAGTGGTTGCTTAGTGATGGCGGCAGAATGTTTATGATGGAGTTTGGTATGTTTGTGGAGAGGAATAATCATTGTTGTGCGCCATTCTATGGGCACGTAGCCTGTGTAGAGGCTGAGGTTGAACGTTGTGTTTAGGTGGGGGGGTTAGTTCGTTCTTTAGTTTGTGCAAGATGCAGCCTGGGACACTATCTGGTCCCATTGATGCTGTGTTTTTGGCTTTTGAAAGGGCTGTTTTCACCTGTGCGTCTCTGATTTTTGAGACACTTCACTTTTCCGGTTGTTGTGGGCCCTTTTGGTGGTAAAAGAGGGGTGAAGTTTGCACTGAATCTATCTGCCAGGATTTTGGCAATAGTAGGTTCAGTATATTTTGTTTTGTTTTGCACTAGTTCATTGCATATCTGCAAGTTGCCACTTAGATTCTTAACATAGCTAAAGAAGGCTTTGTGGTTATCTTTTGAATCCTTGGCTATTTTACTTTTGAAGTTAGCCTTGGATGATTTCATGAGGGACCTTAGTTTCTTACTTATACTGATCAGGGACATCTTTCCTTCTTTAGATTTGCTTTTTTCTGAACTAGTTTCCTCCTTCTATTGTATAGCCTGTTTATGGCAAGGGTCCACCAAACTGGTTTCCTTTTCTTAGAGGAGTGAGTCTTGGTTTTGCTAGGGATGGAACAATCCATGCATCCTTGTAGGTGCTCATAGAGTGCATTTGTAAAGGTTTCTGCATTTTGGGCAGCATTATCCTTTAGTGTGGGGGCTGTGAAACTTACCACCTCTGTCTTAAGTAAGGTGAAATTTGCTTTAGAAAAGTTTTTTTACTGTGGTTTCCTTAGTTGAGGATGGTGGTGGGACTCCTCCATCTGTGGCACCTGCTTCTGTCTCTTTCCACCCTCCTGATCCCAAGCGTGGAGAACTGACGCTCCCGGTAGCCCCATTGGGCGTGTCCTCCTCTTCCGAGGCCTCCTCTGATCATTGAGGGGAGCCCCCTAGAATAGAGGAAATGTAAGAGGAAGCATGTGGACTCCCTGACTCAGTCACCTCGGACACTGATTTGGATGAGTAGGAAGTGTCCCCAAGGTCCCCCTCTGAGGATGTCTCTTTTTCTGACATCCTAGAGATCCTTAAGCAGAGGGGAAACTGGTCTACCCTTAACCCTTCCGAGGATGAGTCGGTTTATCTGGACGCATTTGGTTCTCACCCTTCCACCTCCTGGGTGTCTCCCCCTTTCGACCCTCTCATGGAGGTGGTGGCTTGAAAGGCGTGGATGGCTCCAGACTCTATGGAGCCAGTATACCGTAGACCTAACAAGTTCGTTATGGCCCCTTCTGATAGACAGTTCCTCACTAAGGGTGTCCCTGTTGATGCCATGGTGGTGGCGGCAGCCACTAAGAAGGCATTAGCTGATCCTTCTGTATCTGTTCATCCACCTAACAAGGATTCTTGGACTATGGACAGGTAAGGCAAGTTGATGTTCTCTTCAGCGACCTTTTCCATGCGGTCGCTGAACTACTTATGTCATTTCACCCATTTTCAAAGAGATCATCTCAAAGAAGTGGGTGATACTGTTCAGAATCCATCAGCTGTGGGGTTTCAGGACAATATTAACTCACAGCTGGTGACCCTAAATTCGATTGTCAACTCCTCCGTGTGGCTAATTTCATATGCTGAAGATGGGGCGAGTAGAGCCGCAGGCACAGGCAGTGCTCTTAGGACACATGCCTGGATGCGGCTTTGCAATTTTGCTGATCCCTTCAAGGCATCCTTCAGAAATACCCCCTTTGATGGTTCAGCTTTGTTTGGACCTCAAGTGAAGGATACCCTGACCAGGTGCGAGCAGGAAGGCAAGACTGTCTCTGCCGTGGGAGTCCATTTTTCCACTCCGAGACCATATCCGAAAGGTCACTCCCTTCCAAGCCTAGAGCTCACTCAACTAGAGTCGTAGCTTCTTCGGTAGCCTTTCAGGCAAGGCTTCCAATGGAGTCCATCTGTGCTGCAGCCACCTGGGCCTCTCCTCATACTTTCATTTCCCATTATAAATTGGACATGGCCTCTAGAGGCCGAGCTGATTTTGGTTCCACTGTGCTCAACAGTGTGTTCCGGTGAGCCACCCAGGATTAGGTTCTAGGGACGCTGTCCCATCCAGTAAGAATGAAGGTGAGATTGACAACTTAACATTAAGAAGTTATGTACTTACCATAACGTTCCATGTTAGTTGTCTTCTCGCCTTCTTTCTTGCATCCTGCCCTCCGTCCCCCTGGCCTGGTTTGACTGAGAGGAATCCCTTGTATTAGCTCTACCAAATGAGATCTGGGTATCTAGCACATGGCATTGTGGAATATAGGGCAACCTCGAGCCGGTAAATAGCTCTCGAGCTTTAGAAAAGGCAGAGTCAGAGCCAAGGGTTGGCTCCGAACCCATCCAGCAAGAAAGAAGGTGAGAAGACAACTAACATGGAGCGTTATGGTATGTACATAACGTCTTATTTGTTAGTGTAATAGCCAATGTATTCAAGGGCAACAGGTACTTCATTTGTGAATGAAACATTGAAATTTAAAGTTGTTTGTTAGCACAAACTTCGCCATTCTTTTTAGATCTCATGTGATGATTTTTTTAAATGATCTTTACTGCTCCAGACACTGTGCATATTTATTTCTCATGGTGCTTAGCACTAAAAATTCTGAGTTTAATTTTAGAAATAAAATGTTTGGCTTTGAGAACTTCTCTCATTACTTGTTCATACATTGTCATGCACAGCACACTGGTAGTGTTGTCACCTCACAGTAAGAGGTTCTCTGGTTTGTATCTCTGCTGGGGTGCCTTCTCTCTGTGTGTCTGTGGCGTGACTCCAATGATCTTTATCGTTGTCCCTGAACTCAGACCTTTCTTCCTCTATATTACTTATTTATTTGAGCATTTTTAGTGGTGCTCATTCCAGAGATAATTGCATCTCATAGGGTTGGAGAGCGGGGGAAAACTCTTAGTTCTGATTATGCCAAGTTTGCTAGCACTGCTAGTAGCACAGCACAATGTTTTTAGTTATTCAGATAGTTGTGCTTTCTACTCTTATGGTATGTTTGTGAAAACTGAAACTGTACTTTGTGGTACTTTAAAGTGGGAGGATGCTGCAGTCCTCAGACTGTCATTGTGGAGAAGCTACATAATTAGTGTTATTTTATGCCATCCATTCCCGTTTGCAATACTACTCGCTTATATATTTCTGTCTGGAATATAGACAATGTCTTCAAGGGCAGCTGGCATTCATCCTGCCACTGAAACAATGACATATACAGTTATTGGCTTACAGATATCTCTTTATTAGTTAAAAAGTTTTTACGTGAAATTAGTTTGATTTTGACCTTTCTAGAGATTTTTGTATATTGACTGAGTGGTTCATTGTAGTGGGAGGATGCTGCAGTCAAGGAAGAATCGGTCCTTTGCAAAATGTGTAGTTAGTATGAACCGGTTGTTCGTTTTCCATAAATTCCACATGTCTTTGTATCATAGGCAATGTGTGCCAGGCCAACAAGCACTTTATTTGCAGTTGAATATTTTAAATATAAATTTGCTAGCTCCTACCTGTTAACCGGTTACAGATGGCTCATGTAATTGTTTCAATACATTTCACTTTTGTTGAGATTGTGCTTATTTACTGCTTCGATTGAATTGTATCAACAAAGTGTGAGGCTCCTTTGTATCAGGAAAATATGCGTAATTGGGCATTTTTTTCAATAATGGTTCTGCATTGTCATTGCTTACAGAAACAATTTTCAGTGTAGTCAATTATAAACAATCTCTACGTGTGCTGTATGATACAATCGGGAATGTGCATCACAGAACACATTAATGTTTGTACAATTGTTTTGGACTATGCAAGGAGCCAATGTGACATCAGTCCATAAGTTAACATGTATCCGTCAATGTCCATATGCATTTCATAAGAATGTGTGTTTCAATGCTGTTTCAATCAATGTCAGTATCAAGGCTAGAGTACTTTTACTGATAACTGTTTTGTCTGTGGGACTGATTTGCGTTGCTTAGCAGATGCCTATGATTATTTGTTCGAAGCAACTTATTGCAACTATTAAAAACAAGGGTTGTCTGTGGCAGTACACTTGGGGAAGTTCTAATATTATGGATGGTGGTTGGTAGTTATGGGTGCAAGTGTGTGAGTGGATTGGGTTGGAAGGGCTATGTAAAGTTCCCTAAGTAACTTAAGTGTACCTCGTGGTCTGTGTTACTCCAGGTGGATTACACTGCTGTTCCTACACAACAGTAATTTCTACAGATGTTCAGAAATACTGTCTGCATGACATTATTTTCCAATAGACTACGGTGTGTCTTAAACCGGTGTTTTCCCAGCATAGATAATGTTTTTTGTAACTGGCATTTACAAAGGCACAATGTCATTTTCAATGTGCTCCCTCAGTACATGTGCGCATGTTGACCCTTCCAGTTGCGATAGCTGTTATTGATTGTAGTCCTGGTCTCATGGGTTCAATAACACAACAGCTTTGTGTCTGACAGTTACACAGCCTGTCGCGTGTTGTGGTTTTTAGCATGCCACTTCAATACTGTGTCCTTCAGTTTTGGCCTATTTTTGAAACAAGAATTTTGTAAGTTATCAATGTGCTGCGATTTTGTATCCATTCTTGAGTTGAAGTGTAATCCACTTTGATTTCTTGCAGGCTTTGAACATTCATATATATTTAGGCATATTGTCATGGGAAAATTAAATTTTTTTTATTGGGCTTTGCCTGGTGCTTTCAAGTCTTATTTTCACACTATCACTGCTCTTGGTGCATGTAATGAACCCACACAGCTGAACCGGATGCATGAAAGTAAAGATAACGAAGTACCCTTTACATTCGCAATGCACGCTTTTCTGGGCACAGCGGCCAATACCAATTTTTCCGTACATGCCTGATCTACTTGCACATTGGTTAACTGCTCAGTGCATGAATGGCTTCAATATATCTGTAATCCTTGTATTTGGGATTTACTTTTTACACATGTAAATGAGTATATGCCGATGAATAATCTAGTCTTTGTGATGCAATTATCCCTGGTGTTATCCCTTCTTTTTTAGTGTCGCTGTTGACATGGCATTTCAAGGTCACAGTTCTAGACAGGGTTATCAGTTTGAGCCGACCTATCGCCCAGGAGAGCCTAGGAGGAAACGGCGTATGAGTAGCAGCAATGACGGTGAAGAGCCAACAGTGCAGCCTGAAGGCTATAGTCTAGAGGATATGCAGTGGTGCTTCTGTGGCTGCACAATTATGACCACAGAACGTGAATGTCATTGTTGTGTGTCATCACCACGCGCGATCGAAAAATGGAGACAAATAAACTCGGGATCAGAAAGTAACACATGCATCACCCTCCACCCACAATTCGAGATGGCTTGCTTATTACCACACGTTCTAGAGCTACTATATAGGTATCACTGTATGCTTAGAGGAAGATACCGACACACAAGTGGACAAACAGGTTAATTTTTCAATGATTACACTGATGCCCAAGTGGGACTGACTGGCTGCTTGTGCTGCATATTGTAATGTGTAAAGGGATGGCATAGTTAGCAACAATTCATGTTAGAAGCATTATATCTATACAGTTGTTTGTATGTGGCCTCTTATGTGCAAGTGGCTAGTCTTGCATGTAACTTGACTACCATTGGTGAAATCATTGTTGCTTGACATGTATGCACATAGCCAATCCGTCGCAGTTGCTGAAGGCTCAGAAGCATATCTGGACAAATGTTGATGAGTGCTTATTAAATGGTGCAAATTACTGAAATTTGTTTTGTTTCAGGTTGTACCGCCTGTTTGCCTACAGAGCGTATGTCTTGTGGGTGCACAACAATGAAACTTGATTGAAATCGCATGATACTTCCGCGTGTGTTGTAGCACGAATAAGAGCTGAATTTCCAGCTGAAGAAAATGACGGTTACACTGGGTTTCAGCCATTTGAATGTCTATGGATTTTCTGAGCATTGATATGGACTTCTGTTCATCTAAGTTTATTTATCCTGCTGTAATGATGTTTATACAAAAGAAATGCTGCTATACATTAATGTAACACTCCTGAATGTGCACTGTAATGGAGAGCAATAAAGTGTTTGATTCATAAGATTAAGATGTGTCTGTCATCATTGTTGAGCCAACAACGTCTTCATAAAACAGATTTTCATTTCTGATCAACTCATGTAGACCACTGTAGCGTCTTGCCAGTAATGCAGAAAGTTGGTTGATTTATATGTCCACTAAACTACAAATACCTCTCAGTGGTATAATTAATTATCATACATAGCTCTGGATTCTCCCATGATGCCACTGTAAAAGCAGAGCTATTAGGAATATGTATGTGTACTGGATAAAGGAGGTTAGGCAATGCAACCTCTTGCTATTGTGCAGTTTTCAGTGTGTGCATATGAAACTTATTTGTAAAATTCATTTTTCATGGTAGGTCACAATATGTTCAGCTAAGATGTTAGAGTAATCCATCCTGAATTGGATATACGGTACAATTTGCTGATGATAGCTTCCTTGGTTTGCGTGAGTCCTGCAAAAGCAATAAATGACATAGTTGAAGTATGGTTTTCAGTACCATATTAATGACTTTCTGTGATAACGGGAATCTACGCTTGCCCTGAAGACTGGGTATTGATATAATACAGGTGAGTAACCATATTAACTACTTTCTGTGATAACGGAATCTACATGCTGCCTGAAGACTGGGTATTGATATAATGCAGGTGAGTAACCATATTAACTACTTTCTGTGATAACGGGAATCTATGCTTGCAGCCTGAAGACTGGGTATTGATATAATACAGGTGAGTAACCGTATTAACTACTTTCTGTGATAACGGGAATCTACGCTTGTGGCCTGAAGACTGGGTATTGATATAATGCAGGTGAGTAACCGTATTAATGACTTTCTGTGATAACAGGAATCTACACTTGCGGCCTGAAGACTGGGTATTGATATAATGCAGGTGAGTAACCATATTAACTACTTTCTGTGATAACGGGAATCTACGCTTGCAGCCTGAAGACTGGGTATTGATATAATACAGGTGAGTAACCGTATTAACTACTTTCTGTGATAACGGGAATCTATGCTTGCAGCCTGAAGACTGGGTATTGATATAATACAGGTGAGTAACCATATTAACTACTTTCTGTGATAACGGGAATCTATGCTTGCGGCCTGAAGACTGGGTATTGATATAATACAGGTGAGTAACCATATTAACTACTTTCTGTGATAACGGAATCTACGCTATGGCCTGAAGACTGGGTATTGATATAATACAGGTGAGTAACCATATTAACTACTTTCTGTGATAACGGGAATCTATGCTTGCAGCCTGAAGACTGGGTATTGATATAATACAGGTGAGTAACCATATTAACTACTTTCTGTGATAACGGGAATCTATGCTTGCGGCCTGAAGACTGGGTATTGATATAATACAGGTGAGTAACCATATTAACTACTTTCTGTGATAACGGGAATCTACGCTTGTGGCCTGAAGACTGGGTATTGATATAATACAGGTGAGTAACCATATTAACTACTTTCTGTGATAACGGGAATCTATGCTATGCCTGAAGACTGGGTATTGATATAATACAGGTGAGTAACCATATTAACTACTTTCTGTGATAACGGGAATCTATGCTTGCGGCCTGAAGACTGGGTATTGATATAATACAGGTGAGTAACCATATTAACTACTTTCTGTGATAACGGGAATCTACGCTTGCAGCCTGAAGACTGGGTATTGATATAATACAGGTGAGTAACCGTATTAACTACTTTCTGTGATAACGGGAATCTATGCTTGCAGCCTGAAGACTGGGTATTGATATAATACAGGTGAGTAACCGTATTAACTACTTTATGTGATAACCGGAATCTACGCTTGCAGCCTGAAGACTGGGTATTGATATAATACAGGTGAGTAACCATATTAACTACTTTCTGTGATAACAGGAATCTACGCTTGTGGCCTGAAGACTGGGTATTGATATAATGCAGGTGAGT
Organism: Protopterus annectens; assembly: GCF_019279795.1. Classification (NCBI taxonomy): domain Eukaryota; kingdom Metazoa; phylum Chordata; order Ceratodontiformes; family Protopteridae; genus Protopterus; species Protopterus annectens. The sequence continues at coordinate 1,183,768,359 of NC_056737.1, forward strand.
AACCGTATTAATGACTTTCTGTAATAACAGGAATCTACACTTGCGGCCTGAAGACTGGGTATTGATATAATGCAGGTGAGTAACCATATTAACTACTTTCTGTGGTAACGGGAATCTACGCTTGCAGCCTGAAGACTGGGTATTGATATAATACAGGTGAGTAACCGTATTAACTACTTTCTGTGATAACGGGAATCTACGCTTGCGGCCTGAAGACTGGGTATTGATATAATACAGGTGAGTAACCATATTAACTACTTTCTGTGATAACGGGAATCTACGCTATGCCTGAAGACTGGGTATTGATATAATACAGGTGAGTAACCGTATTAACTACTTTCTGTGATAACGGGAATCTATGCTTGTGGCCTGAAGACTGGGTATTGATATAATACAGGTGAGTAACCGTATTAACTACTTTCTGTGATAACGGGAATCTATGCTTGCAGCCTGAAGACTGGGTATTGATATAATACAGGTGAGTAACCGTATTAACTACTTTCTGTGATAACGGGAATCTATGCTTGCAGCCTGAAGACTGGGTATTGATATAATACAGGTGAGTAACCATATTAACTACTTTCTGTGATAACGGGAATCTACGCTATGCCTGAAGACTGGGTATTGATATAATACAGGTGAGTAACCATATTAACTACTTTCTGTGGTAACGGAATCTACGCTATGCCCTGAAGACTGGGTATTGATATAATACAGGTGAGTAACCATATTAACTACTTTCTGTGATAACGGGAATCTACGCTATGGCCTGAAGACTGGGTATTGATATAATACAGGTGAGTAACCATATTAACTACTTTCTGTGATAACGGGAATCTACGCTTGCGGCCTGAAGACTGGGTATTGATATAATACAGGTGAGTAACCGTATTAACTACTTTCTGTGATAACGGGAATCTATGCTTGCGGCCTGAAGACTGGGTATCCATCTGTACTACCCACTCTGTATGTGGTTTCACCATGTATTTCCATCTGTACTACCCACTCTGTATGTGGTTTCACCATGTATTTCCATCTGTACTACCCACTCTGTATGTGGTTTCACCATGTATTTCCATCTGTACTACCCGCTCTGTATGTGGTTTCACCATGTATTTCCATCTGTACTACCCACTCTGTATGTGGTTTCACCATGTATTTCCATCTGTACTACCCACTCTGTATGTGGTTTCACCATGTATTTCCATCTGTACTACCCACTCTGTATGTGGTTTCACCATGTATTTCCATCTGTACTACCCACTCTGTATGTGGTTTCACCATGTATTTCCATCTGTACTACCCACTCTGTATGTGGTTTCACCATGTATTTTCATCTGTACTACCCACTCTGTATGTGGTTTCACCATGTATTTCCATCTGTACTACCCGCTCTGTATGTGGTTTCACCATGTATTTCCATCTGTACTACCCACTCTGTATGTGGTTTCACCATGTATTTCCATCTGTACTACCCACTCTGTATGTGGTTTCACCATGTATTTTCATCTGTACTACCCACTCTGTATGTGGTTTCACCATGTATTTCCATCTGTACTACCCACTCTGTATGTGGTTTCACCATGTATTTCCATCTGTACTACCCACTCTGTATGTGGTTTCACCATGTATTTCCATCTGCACTACCCGCTCTGTATGTGGTTTCACCATGTATTTCCATCTGTACTACCCGCTCTGTATGTGGTTTCACCATGTATTTCCATCTGTACTACCCGCTCTGTATGTGGTTTCACTGCTAAACGTTACCTGCTATTTCCTCCTAGTCTCTGCACTGGCTTCCTCCATTGCATCCAGCAGTGCTTTATATCTGGCTCAGTGTACAGCCACAATTATTTCCAGCAAGCTTTAAATTCATCAGTGCTGATTGTTCCTGTTATACAAATGTTTTGTTATGTGCCATCAGAGATGTAACCAATGCTCCTATGTATATATGAATGCATAGCTTACTAAAATGTTGTCTTTGGCTTTGGCTCACATTGTTAACTTGCATTTATATCAATTTTATTACTTTATTACCAATTCTGCACTTAAATATTTGTGTGGTGTCCAGTCTTGTTTTCCTAGTAAACAAATGTAAATAAAACTAATAAATTTTGAAGCAGGTTATGTATTATCCTTTTCACTTTGACATTCAGCTTTTCACAAGTTTTGTACAGTACAGGTGTACTTGGCAAGTTGAAGAAACAGGGCTGGGCAGTGTACCTCAGTATATGTAACCTATGATTTTGGTTTACCCATTAGTAAAACTTGGAGGCTATTGTAATTATTGTAATTTAAGTCATTCACTAAGTCACAGGCTGGTCTGATGGAAGACATTTATATTGGCACAGGCTGGTCTGATGAAAGACATTGATATTGGCACAGGCTGGTCTGATGGAAGACATTATTACTGGCACAGGCTGGTCTGATGGAAGACATTGATATTGGCACAGGCTGGTCTGATGGAAGACATTGATATTGGCACAGGCTGGTCTGATGGAAGACATTGATATTGGCACAGTGCTGAATTGGGTTGCTATTGGCATTGGGGATTGTTGGCACTATGTATAGTCAATGTGAGGAGCTGTGTTTGTAGCAGTCGATATTTTTCCAATACCATAATAGAATGGAGCGAACAGCGTGTAGTGCATAATTATCTTGACATACTGTGTGGTAAGGAACTGATATTTGGAGAATGATGGTGAGTTTGAAAAATTATTACGAGAAATGGTTAAATTGGTATGTGTTGGACAGTGTTGCATATAAATATTGCACGTTTGGGTGTTGTGTTAAAGCTGTTTATGTGGTGGTTGCTTGAATGGTGTTGTACCATACATGTTTCAGTCAGATTTTTGGACAGCTGCAGTTACGATATATGGAAGTGATAGATTACTGATTCTTGGAAAAAGCTGGGTGTCTAGCATTAATAACATGGTACATGTGAGTGGAAGCAAAATGATTTGTATGCGCTGAGTGTGGTGATGTGAGTGCAGCTCTGACTGCAGCTGCCAGTAGTGTTGTGGTGTGAATGGACCTCTGTGATGCTGGCTACCTTGACGCGGTACAGAGGCTTCAGACAATAGTTCAAAGTCAAGTTTGACAATTGTACATTGCAACCAAAAGCTAGCTTTCATTGAACACTGACATAATGTCTTTGGAGACATGGTATAGTATGTTGGATGGGTATTACGATAAAATTGCTCTGGAAGGTATGACCTGAAGAAAAATTGACATGGAAGCTATGACCTGAAGAATTGAATATTATCTTCTACTGACAGGTGTTGTGCAAGAACCATCATGGTTGGAGATTTCTCCGTGAAGCGTTAATGTGTGGAATCATGGCAACCAGTTATTTCATGAAAAAATAAGTGGCCTGGCTGAGGTATTGTGCAAGGTTGGAACTGACTGGGACACTAGTTCTCCAAACATCTACTATTACGTGGACACTGAGATGGGCTGCAGCACTGGTTTGCAGTGACCTTGTATAAGGTAAGTGAATTACACTTGTAAATACTTCCCAAGAAATGTGAAATGCAGTGTCTGACACTGATCCATACTGCCTGATCATAGATAAACGTAAAATGATAATTCTGGTCTGCCTTGTGCAAGACTTGGTACATAACTGGCAACTAAGTCCTGAAAACTGTTTGTCTGCTACAGTCATGAGCAAGTGTATTTTTTTTTTTTTTGAGCACTTGGTCAGTGTTATGGAGAGTGCACTGAGGACAGTCATTTGATTACAGATATCCTGTAATATACAAAGATAGTTACTCTTAAGTGAATAAGATTATGGAGAAATTGCTCGCAGGACCATATAGAAACTTTTGTGATAGGTTCATAGGTTCAAACCTATATGCTATCTACTTTGGTACCCAGATCCCTTATGTGTTTCGTATTTAGGGGACTACCACCTATGTGGTAGTTTGTGGTACTGTGTTTTTACAAAGGGGATAACTATGCACTTTTGACATTTAGCTTGAGGCCATGATTTTGACACCAGGTATCTGTCTCAGTGAGACCCTTTAGTAGGATGTCTGTGTCAGCCAGAGAGTTAATTATAGCCCCTGTATACCAAAACCACCAAAAGTCTTTTGAATAATAAACTACCAAAATCAGAATGGAATAAACTTCACAATAGTCTACAAAAAGCACATAAAAAGCAAAGATTTATTCTAGCACCTGGGTGTAAAACACCTTTATGGAATACAAATTCAACTACAAATGCTGTTTAAATACACATTTTTATAAAAAATTAAACAATAAAATAATCAAATAGGTTCATAGATTAGTACTAGGTTAACTGCATTTTTGGGCCATTTGAAGCTTAGCCAGTTAGCCCATGTAAGAATCAAATGCTGCATATTGTGTTTTTAAGGTAAACACCTTAACCATTATGTCATCCTCCTACCCCCAGACTCTTGTGAAGTTTATTCCATTGGGATTTTGGTTGTTTATTATTATAGCCCCTAGTTTGCAGTCGTCTGCAAACTTGGTCAGCCATAGTCCTCCCGTACTTGCCTGTACCTCTGAGAAGTATATGCTGAACAGGAGGGGTCGTGGGACTGAGCCCTGGGGAACACCACTTGTAACCGGTTTCAGCTCTCACCATGTGGGCTCTGTCCATGAGGCAATTGGCAACCAAATTATGGAACTGCCTCCCACCCACAATTACCTCCGTACCATCATGCACCCACTTCAAAACTTTACTAAAAGCGCACCTAAAACATGCTGGCTATGCCCTTGCAACTCCCACTCTAATATCATCCACCCAATCCAACCACTGCCTTTCTTTCCACTCCACTAACTACCTTGATTATAGCAAGCTCAGATGCTCATAAGCCTAGTACTTATTATACAGCAGGAACTTCTCATTGTAACATTTGTTAATGTCTGTTATGTACTTCACAGATAAAGATTCTAGTTGTCTACTGATGTACTATGATGAATTCTTCATCTGTAAATATGTTGTAAGTAATTGCTATGTTAAATTGTTAATCGCTATGTTATCCAATGTAACTACTGTCTGTTTATTTTACTGTGGAGCTTTTCTCCCCGGGCCTCCGCTGGAAATGGACCTATGTCCAGTCGGACACTCCCGGTCAACACATTTAAATAAATAAATAAAATGTGACAGACATTTATGTTCAGGCTGGTGAGCTTGTCTAAACAGGCATGGCATGAAATGAAAGAGGCAAACATTGTAACATTTCATCTTTATTGTCCATGACAAAATAGTGGCAACAGTAGTGAGACCTAATGTAACATGTGAAGTCCTGCATTAACAAGACAACAACTTCCAAAGTTATGTATGCCCAGTTAGTAGAAACAGTCGCAGTTGTAGACATTCCAATTATCTGTGTAGCATTTAGTTGTCCCTAGTTGGCTTCTCTTTGGCTGCAACTATGCTGTGTAGTCTGCAGTGAGGGAAAAGACAAAGGCAAACATACCCTTGCTATCGAATGAGGAATTGCATGCAGAAAACAAAGTTGTCTGACTGCCAGGAAAAACTATCACTGCTGTACTATTTCCAAGTTTTGTATGCAAGTATTGGCACACTAAGGACAGAGCAGCAGACATGGACCCAGTTTTTGAATCAAAAACTGATATTGTGTAAGCAGTTAATGGCTGTCTGATCAGAAGCTCCTCCAGCAAGACTGTCATTTTCTGCAGTTCACACACTGTTCAGTGATAATTCCGATAATGGGCTGCTGATGAGGGCTGGGGAACCACAATTTCTTTCAAGTATGAATTGCAGGGTTTATGTCTAGCTGTAGAAAAGTAATTGTACAAGCATTTGAATACCCCTTAAAAGCAAAATGCGTTAGGGAATAGAAGCTTGTGTTTGGGTAAAGCTGTATGGGCATGTGAGGGCTGTTACACTGCTAATGTAAGTTTTAATACTAGTAGTTTTGGAAACTGTTCATACGACTATATTTCAGCAGTAGACTTAAAATCGTTCTGAAAATAGGAATGCATTTCTACTGCCTTAGTTCCTTAGTAATTCCAAGGAGTGTTGCATATTACCTGCCTGGGGATACTTGATGTCTGTGTACTGATAATGCACAGATTTTCATGTTACAAGGTGACGTGAAGGCATTCACCATGGGCCACAGCAGTTTCCTTGTTGATATAGTTCTTGTAATATGTAATCCATACTGTGTGTATATGTATGTATATATATATATATATATATATATATATATATATATATATATATATATATATATATATATATATATATATGTGTGTGTGTGTGTGTGTATATATATATATATATATATATATATGTGTGTGTGTGTGTGTGTGTGTGTGTGTGTATATATATATATATATATATATATATATATATATATATATATAAATAATGTATCTGCATATGTAATATATTTGTGTGTTAAAGCTGAAAACAAAAATCTCTAAGATATATGATGAATAGTGATGCGGTGGCTTTTTATTCGGAGAAACACAAAAAGGGTGTGTAAGCATGTATAATTATCACAATGCAATTAGACACTGCCTACTGTCCTGCAAAAGTCTCCATGGAACATATTTTTGCTGTAGTACATGTATTACTGTTTACACATAGTGCTTTTCAGCATGGGTCTACATCATGGTATGATCACACACTGGGCCAGTAAGTTTTCACGTAAAACAACCTCAAGAAATACATACCAGGAAACCTGTTATTGGAATCATGTAATTAATAAGACATGTGTAATTGTTGGCATAATGGTAAACTCTAAACAAAAATGTGTACATGGGCTTTACATGACTTTGTATAGTGAGGCAGCAGTGATTTGATTAAGCAGATGATACCTGAACCTTAAGCAAGTCAAATTAGTATTTTTCGTCCATTAACTATTCTGTTTACAGCACTTAAAATATTGTGTGTATTTCAGGCAAACAGGATAGCCCAGAGAAAGTAGGTAGTTTTATTTGACAAGTGTGTTTCCAAATACTCTGAACTATGCATCCCTGTTTCATGACAGGAAGCCATGGTGCTGCATAAATAAGTGTCCCACTGTTAGAAAGAAAAGGCTAGAACTAGGATACATTGGATGAGTCAAGTCCCCTGTGGTGAGGTGTCAATCAAAGCAACAACAGGTCAAATTACTTTTAGCACTTTCACAGCTTGGGAGGGGAGATGATCTAATGAACTACGGCTCAGGCATCACAAAGGAGTGCAAATTAAGATCTCTGTAAAGAAGAAGCAGTAAAACAAAGACTTGGAAAGTCTGTTCTCTGGCTTTGTCTCAGTTAGTTTTTTTAAGTAGGCATTTAACATCAGGATATTTTAGTTGAAATTTACAGAATGAAAAACCCTTGTGTATGCATGTAAAATGAATGCAGTGACAGAAGTTTCTGAACAAAAAAGGCTGTGATGTAATGTGTTAAGGACAAACACAGAATTCTGGGATACATGGAGGTTTACAAAAATGTTGAACTCTCAGCAAGATGCTAGACCCCATGTGGCCAGACTCTTAAATTACATATAAAAATATTTGAAAACCTGTAAAGAGTCCCACAGTGGTGTTAAAATATTGGAAACATCTAAACATGATGAAATAAACATGTTCTTTTAGTCTGTGCATGTGGTTCTCCTTTAAGTTAGAAAATCTGACCTTGACAAACTTGAGTTTTGTTATAACAAAATCACCAAGTTTGCTAAAAATTCCCCCTTTAGAACCCATCATTGTATACTTCTTAGGCAACTTCAGTGGTTTGAACTCCCATAGTTATTATAGCAATAACCCATGCCTGGGTGTGGGTAATGCTGGATTTACCCACGGTTGGTGTGGTTTGGTCACAAGGGCGAAGCTTGAGTGGCCAAACAAAGACAACAGTAGGTAAATCCAGCATTACCCACACCCAGAAGTGGGTTATTGCTGTTATACGATGTTATTTAAGAAAAAAAAAATACTTTTCTTAAATGATGTCATTGTATAATGCCTCCTTGCTGCCCTTCCGCAGCTGTCTGGTATTCTGTGGCAGTTCTGATGTACTGCGCATGCGTATGCCTACACAGTACATCAGAGCTGTGGGCGGAAGCAACGCAGAAAGCAAATTCTCCGTTGCTTTTTACAAACTGTCTTGTTATGTTAAAGGAGTTTAACATAACGAGACAGCTTTAAAAAAAGCAACGGAGAATCTCCGTTGTTTTTTTTAAAGCTGTCTCCCTGTGTTAAACCCATTTAACAAAGCGAGACACCCTTAAAAAAAGCAACGGACATAGGAAGATCTCCATTACTTTTTTTAACACTGTCTCGCTATGTTAAACATGTTTAACATAGCGAGACAGTGTGTAAAAAGCAACGGAGATCTTGCGTTCTCCATTGCTGTAAAAAAAAAGAGTTATACTAATGGAAAAAGTCTGGGTGACCGGACCTTTTTCCATTACTATTACGCTGATTTACAACGTGCATGCTGACCAATCAATGTGCACATTTTGGAATATTAATGGGGGGTCATTGTATAATAACCTATCACCAACTAGTCATAGCGTATAACAGCCTAAAATATCCTGACAAAACTCCAGCTCTAAGGCAATTACTGACTCACTATACACCAAATTTTCCACTCCGCTCTGCCACCAAATCACTCCTCTCTATCTCCTCAGCCAACAACACAGTAGGTAACGCTCTATTTTCACACAGTATAGCAAAAAGTTGGATTAATCTCCCTCCCTCTGTGACTTCTGCATCAAATACTACACAATTCAAAAACCCCTTAAGGCTCATCTTACAAGCTCTTGGCTCTGTCCATGTGTTACATAATCCTAAAATATGCTACATCCATCCTTCTCTTTTCTCTCCTATTATAGGCCCTCAGCAAGCATGATAGTAACAAATGGTATCCCTTGACATACGGTAATTTTGTTGTGATCTCTGTCCGTATTTTTCATGACTAATAAAATATACATATGTAATTATTGCTGATAAGAATTTTTTTTTTTTTTACTTTTTTTTTTCCACAAAATACTGCTAGTATAACAATGTTTTTTACATTATGTATAATATCATTATTTATTGTATTAATTAAGAGGAGCTTTTCTCCCCAGGCCTCCGCTGTAAATGGACCTTGTCCAGTGGGTCCATCCCAGTTAACAAATGTAAAATAAAAAAATAAAATAAATGTAATATATATTTATAGTAGACTGTCTCTATATTTATCTTTTCCTTCTGAGTCTTGTTTTTAGTACAGGTTTAAGAGATATTTTATCATTCAGTCCACTACCCTTGTTCACCCTCATTCTAATGACCATCTCATCTGACTTGTTTCAGTTAAATTCCTTATACCTCCCCCCTTACACTGGGTGCTATAGTATCAATAGCTAAAAACTTAAAACTATGACCTGTACCCTTTTGTATAACATTTTGCCACAGCATTGGTACTTATCCCATTATTAATGTTATAAATATGTTCTCTTATTCTGAATCAAAACCTTCTGTTCATCTTACCTATGTGGAAGGCTGGACAGACTACACAGTGGGCTAAATAAACTATATTGCTAGTATTACAAGTGGAAGTTACTCTAAAAGTTAACACTTTTAACAGTCCACTGGTTTCTGCTCACCAGGGCTGTACTTGTAAAGAAAATGCAAAGAAATAAAAAGAAGGAAGTAAACAAAGAAACCAAATAACAGTCCACAAACCGTGTGATTCAGAAACATTCTTATTGCCATACGCAGAGCTGGGGTGGGCTGAAAGTGATAGAGTCCCCATGTATAAGGTTTTATGAGGTATGTTGGCAGATGCAATTGCTTCAGTCATGATTGCAAATACAGTATCAGTTAAAGTGCTGAAGTACTTTATGTGAAATATTATACAGTATCAAAGTGCTGAAGTACTTTATATGAAGTATTATACAGTAGCAAAGTGCTGAAGTACTTTATGTGACGTTTTATACAGTATCAGTTAAAGTGCTGAACTACTTTATGTGAAGTATTATACAGTATCATTTAAAGTGCTGAAGTACTTTATGTGAAGTATTATACAGTAGCAAAGTGCTGAAGTACTTTATGTGACATTTTATACAGTATCAGTTAAAGTGCTGAAGTACTTTATGTGAAGTATTATACAGCATCAAACTGGTGAAGTACTTTATGTGAAGTATTATACAGTATCAGTTAGAGTGGCGGGAGGTTCGGCTGCTATATCATAAGTGCTGAAGTACTTTATGTGAAGTATTTTAACTGTAACAAACACTTTGCTGCACTTTCTCAGCAAAGGTAGTTAAATTTAAGAGGACCTTTTTTTTTTGCTCCTCAATTTATGGTGCTGGTCACTGATATGGCACCTGTATCTGCCTCCGCTCTTGTGACGAACTGTAAAACAAAAGAATTTACTATAGAAAGCTGATTGCTACAAACAGAACTATGCCTCCCCTGATCTTCCACTAAGAATATAAAAATAAATAAATAAATAAATAAGAGGAGTTTATTGAAGCAATGGGATTGCTACATTTGCATCGTTAGCTTAATTCAAAATGATGCATGCCCCCCAGGTCTTCTATTACAGAGCAAATAAATAAATCATCATCATCATCTTTCGGCTTTTCCCGTTAGGGGTTGCCAAAGCGGATCATCTGTTTCCATTTCTTCCTGTCCTCTGCATCTTGCTCTTTCACACCAACCGCCTGCATGTCCTCTCTCACCACATCCATAAACCTTATCTTAGGCCTTCCTCTTTTCCTCTTACCTGGCAGCTCCATCCTTAGCATCCTTTTCCCAATATACCCATCATCCCTCCTCAGCACATGTCCAAACCAATGCAATCTCGTCTCTCTTGCTTTGTCTCCAAACTGTCCAACATGAGCTGACCCTCTAATATACTGATTCCTAATCCTATCCATCCTAGTCACACCGAGTGCAAATCTTAACATCTTTAACTCTGCCACATCCAGCTCTGACTCCTGACTTTTTGTCAGTGCCACTCTCTCCAACCCATATAACATAGCTGGATTCACTACTGTCTTGTAGACCTTTCCTTTCACTCCTACTGGTACCTGCCTGTCACAAATCACTCCTGACACTCTTCTCCACCCATTCCACCCTGCCTATAATCTCTTCTTCACCTCTCTTCCACATTCACCATTACTCTGAACTGTTGATCCCAAGTACTTAAACTTGTCCACCTTTACCAACTCTACTTCCTGCATCCTCACCATTCCTCTACCCTCCCTCTCATTTACACACATATATTCTGTCTTAGCCCTGCTGACCTTCATTCATCTGCTCTCTAGAGCATATCTCCACCTCTCCAGAGTCTCCTCAACCTGATTCCTACTCTCACTACAGATCACAATGTCATCTGCAAACATCATAGTCCACGGGGCCTCCTGTCTGATCTCATCTGTCAACCTGTCCATCACCACTGCAAATAAGAAAGGACTCAGAGCTGATCCTTCATGTAATCCCACCTTCACCTTAAACGGATCTGTCACTCCCACTGCAGTCCTCACCACTGTCACACTACCCTCGTACATATGCTGTACCACTCTTACATACTTCTCTGCCACTCCCGACTTCCTCATACAATACCACAAATCTTCTCTAGGCACCCTGTCATATGCTTTCTCCAAGTCTACAAAGACACAATGCAACTCCTTCTGACCTTCTCTGTATTTCTCCAATAACACTCTCAGAACAAACATTGCATCTGTAGTGCTCTTTCCTGCCATTAAACCATACTGCTGATCACTAATCATCACCTCCCTTCTTAACCTAGCTTCTACTACTCTCTCCCATAACTTCAAGCTGTGACTGATCAATTTTATCTCTCTGTAGTTACTGCAGCTCTGCACATCTCCCTTATTCTTAAAGATAGGTACCAAAACACTTTTTCTCCACTCCTCAGGCATCCTCTGACTTTCCAAAATTTCATTAAACAATCTAGTTAAACATTCCACTGCCATTTCTCCTAAGCACCTCCATGCTTCCATTGGGATGTCATCTGGGCCAACAGCCTTTCCATTCTTCATCCTCTTCATAGCTGTCCTTACTTCTTCCTTGCTAATCTGTTTCACTTCCTGATTCACTATCCGCACATCATCCAACCTTCTCTCTCTCTCATTCTCTTCATTCATCAGCCTCTCAAAATACCCTTTCCATCTACTCAACACACTCTCCTCTCTTGTGAGTACCTTTCCCCTCACTATCCCTTATCACCCTCACTTGCTGCACATCTTTCCTAGCTCTGTCCTGACTATTACATTTGTAACAGTCGGCATACAACAGAAAGATCCACAATCCCCAGCTCTGCCATGCAAGAGCCAAAAAAAAGTTTTAGTGCAGTAAGTTGGTTGCTCCTACAGTGAGATCCACACCACCTCTTAGAAAGAAAAAAACAAAAAAGGAGCAAACTCCCTATGGGGAGGTGCTCCATTTATTTAGACTGTGCAATGGTAAAAATGATCTAGAAGAAGTGATTAATAAAACAATAAGTATGTTTTTAAATAGAGGTTATGATGGAAAGGTTATTATGAAGTCACTGGACAGATTCAAATCTGATACTCATACACACAGTGAGGTGATGGTAAGATCCAGTAATGGTAAATGGAATGAGGGTGGGGAACATGTACATAGGAAGGGTTATGAAGTTGCTACTTGTGATGTTTTTATCAAGCAGGTCATCAGTATTATTAAATATTTTGGGGGGTTTCTACTTAGATTTAAAGAATGTGCTAACAGTTTATGTACTATTCCAATGGTTTCGTAAAAAAAAAGAGGTAGAGATATTAGGGACATCATTGTACATATTAAGTTTGTAAAACTGGTACATATTTTATACAGGGAATCTGTACTGAGGGGTACATGTAAGTATGTAGGATGTTCTATGTGAAAGTATATTGTGAATAGTTGTTGCAGAATCAATGGCGTCCTTTTAGACCAAGTGGCAAATATTCTTGCAATATTGACGACATTATTTATGCCTTACAATGTCCCTGTGGTCAGTTGTGTATAGGAGAAAGTAAAATACCTTTTAAAATCAGATTACAGGAACATGTGAGGGATATCAAGAATGTAAAAGAAGCAAGTCCACTAGCTATGCATTTTAAATTTTGCTATGGTGGTAACCCTGAAGCTCTTACAGCTATTATTTTGGAACAATTTATTTTAAGTGTTGAATGTTCGGGTATAAAAAGAAGGTTGCTTTACAAAAAACTGTTTTTATTCTTAACTATGAAATGCTGCTCCCCCCCACCCCACAGTATGAATGTGGAATGTAATTGCAAACTTTTAATTTAATTTAAATGTCAGTTAATTGATTTATAGATTGTTTTAGTGAGTGTTATATAAGGTGTGGTGTTATTTGATTGTTCTTACTCCTTGAAGGTAGTTGTTTGTAATACATTTTTGTGGATGTTACTGGCCTTTTGTTTGATTCTGTAGCAAGCTGTTATCTACTTGTTACAGTTGCTTAGCACAAAGGAAGTGCAGATGTACTTTCTGCACTGTCATTTAGACATGTGGGTACTGAAAGAATGCAAGAACTGCTCTACACAATCTCTACCCCCTTTGCCCCACCCTAGCTGCGCTTCTGACTGGCACATGCAAAATGCTTTGAATCCCACTGAGAATCTTGTTTTTTTGCTAAAAGTATTGACACAGTTTACATACATACATGTAAAAATGTATATCAATGCAATTTCTTATATCCTTAAGAAAAAGAAGTCTGGATAGAAATATTGCAAGCTATGACCTTGCCAGATTAAATTCATAGGCCCTGCTGTAGCTCTAACAGATACTTTTATACCACTTTTTGACACATATAACTGAGTACAATATAACTTGCTACATTATCATTTTGTAACCTGTACCTGACCCCAAAGGAAGATTTTATACTAATTGTTAATAAAGGGCTACAATGCATGAGCCTGCATTCACAGACATTTTGCAAATGTTTTTCTAAAGCTAACAGATGACAAGCTTGTTGCTGTTTGTTGAAAGTATGTGAGATACACAGTGACCCAGAAAACAGATACAGGAATAAATACAACATTGTACCTCATTTTTAGTTGTACACAGTGCAAGAGGGTGTGTCAGTAGCATGTGACCCCCCCTCAACTATCTTTGGGAGAGAGGGTGGAAGGGGTCCATGCTCTGACTTCATCACTGATGGAGTGTAGGAACTCTAGTCTTCACCAAACATGGGGGATCACAATGACAGATCATTAGCAGAAGTTGTGAGTTAACACCACTGCATGCTAGGTGTGGGGCTGGACTGTTGGTGGGGCATAAAACACTCCCACGTCCCTTAGGATGTTGCAGCTAGGAGTCACCTTGTGCTTCTCTATACCTACTCCCTGCATAGTCCATAAAAGGGTCTCAGCTTAACAAAACCCTATTCTGTGGAGAGGGAGATAAGCCTGTGCAGTGACAGGGATGGTGGTGCTAGACGAATAGGAGGGTCTTGGGGACATGGCCCAGGGCAGACAGCAGTTGTTGGGGGGGGGGGGGCACAAAAAAATGTTTGCACAATAGGTAGATAAAACTGTAAAATAGGCTGGGCTTACTATGGTTTTACTTGGAGATCTACACATAGTTATCTTTCTTTTCTGTTATTTCATATTTAATTTACACTATTTTGGTATCACATTTCCAAAAACATGTCATGTATACCTCTCAACTGTCCATAATTTCGCAGACTGCCCAGATTTTTGCCTTGTATTTTTGGTCTGTTCCTTATAGAATGTATGTTTTTCTGGCAAATTATTGAGGATTACTGTCACTGAATAATGATATACATTTGTATTTCAGACTTCAGAGTCCTTCAGAAAATGCATGCTAATGCAAAACCTTTTGTTTTATACCAGCTTCCTAAGTTTATAAAAGATATTTAAAATGTGTGCCTGATTTTGTGCCTCTGCCTCCCTTGTTTAGGACTTTGCCCTGAATTCTTGCACTAAGAGGTTGAGAGGTATGATGTCAGGGCGTAGCCAATGCATCACTTTTTACAGTGACTATATGCCTTGATACACCTTTAAGCAAGAAGAATATTGTTTTGATATAAAAAATAGTTATACTTCTTAGATTCTCCTTTTAAAAATAAAAAGATGATTTTTTTTTTTCACTTTTAACCTGAAACTAAGGAAGCAGTCTGGCTCTAATATGAAACATAGACTTCCTAAAAGTTGACACTTCAAAAGAAGAAAAAAAATGTCCAAAGACCAAGAGTGTGAAAAACTCTTTTTTTTCTTGTTTACTGCAGGGGATCAAGCCCCAGTGAAATGCCCCCCCCCCCAAACTTATACATACCAATTCCATGGTCACACCTACTTAAAGAGAGTTGAACTCTCCCTAAAAAGTGAATCATTACTGGAGCACAATTAGAAATCAGTCTGGCAATGATTATCTGTGGAGAAAAGTGCTCAGCCTTATGCCGTTCATGTTTTGTCTGCAGGCTACTGATGCTCAGGGAATTACTCCTTGGGATTGTATAGAGAAGACAAACAGTACACTCCACCAAACAAACATATATATATATATTTATATATATATATATATATATATATATATATATATATATATATATATATATATATTTGTTTATTTTTTACATTCCTAGTATAAGCTTGGGGATAGTAAGTTTGATTTTCGGAAGTGAGAAGATATAAATGCAGTGAGGAGAAATACAGGTCCAGATTTGCTGTATCTTTGGGAATTCCCTTTCCTCCAAGGCGCAGTGATCTCAGAGTTAGTTTGTATATGTAGTGGGGTTGTACAGCGCCTCATCATGGGTGGAGGAGACTTGTCCACCACAAAAATGCTGTTGATGTTTAACAGAGAGTTTTGCAGTTCACCTTTACTCATTATGAAACACACATGTTTCTGTGGTTTCAGGGCTTTCACTACCGAATCTCAAATTTCTGATAGGGCATCAACAGGTAAACCTATTAAATCCAAGTGCCTCTGTTCACAGGCAACCTGGAAGTACTGTCTGGGTACGTGCCTTGCTCAAAGCTGCAGACTATATAAAAGGAGATTGAAGACATCAAACTTAGGACAAAGCTCATTAGCAGCTTGCAGCCTTAATCCTTTCTGCTAAACTGCCAAACCACTGGTTCCCAGATAAAGGACAGGCTACACTTTCTCCTACCTTTTTACTTCATAAATGAATGTTCTCAGACCACTGCCAACTAATAGGCCAAAATCTCAATTCTTTAAGGGCCAGAATTAATATTAATATGTTAGCCAGAAGTTCATGTCCACTGTTGCCCATTACTACTTGCCAAGTTTATTGCACCATTTGCATTTTCATAACTGAGTTCTAAACTCATTTATACAGTTAACATGGATTCAGATCATGTACCAGAAACTTCAAAAATGAATCATATAATATTGCAATACAAATACTAAATACATGCAAACAGTCATGAAGCAAGGGCAAACACAGTGAAATAAAACACCCACAACCCAAGGAAAATATAGTGAAATAAAACATACACTTCCCAAGGACAGACACAGTGAAATAAAACACCCACTCACCAAGGGCAAACACAGTGAAATAAAACACCCACAACCCAAGGAAAAATATAGTGAAATAAAACACACACTACCCAAGGATAGACACAGTGAAATAAAACACTCACTCACCAAGGGCAAACACAGTGAAAAAAATGCCCACTCCCCAATGACAAACACTGTGACATAAAATGCCCACTCCCCAAGGACAAATGCAGTGAAATAACACACTCATTCCCCACACTATTTCTAACCACTTCACTGTAAGAAAACTAAAGTTTAAACACAATCAACTTTTATATAAAAAATGTGCTACAAATTTAAACAAAATAATTGCAAAACCGCTATGATCCTCTCTAAGTGAGCTGTTACTATGGATAGTAGTACTAAGAAATAGCAGACACACTAAATTCCGACAGATGGGATCTTGATAACCCTGTCTCAGTATTTCTTCATTCCTATAGCAATCAGACACCGTATTTATATATACATCAGTTTCACCATATCAGGGTCCAAATGGAGGGATAATAAAATCAGCAAGAAAAGGAGATTAGCACTTCTGGAAATGAATTCATCGCCAAGTCTTGGTGAGTACCTTGGCATGGTGGGCCTTGTTGTTAAAAAGTCTGATGAAGACAACACTGATATGCAGGCTGTATTTTATATGGCAGATATCTTGGATGGAGGCAGGTTAAAATAAAAATGACAGCGGGGTGCACAAGTCCCAGGATAAAAACATGCTCAATCCTGTTATGTACCCTTGTGCCTGGACTGGAAAAATGACAGTGTAGAATCCTCAATACACAGAGATATTCCTGCAATGGGGTTAGGCCACAGGGGGAGGATAACTTTGTGGTTCTAGTCATAGATGGGAAAGGGGTCAACTGATCAGCTGACATATTTGGCCATCAGGCCTATAAATAAATAAATTAGTTAAATAAATAAATAAATAAAAATGTAGCTCAACTAAAATTTCATGCACATGGTCTCATAGTTTGCAGATCTAAGAAATTACTAAAGTGCCTACTGAAACTCAACACAAGGGCTATGACATTATTACAATGAAAAAAACACGTTTTTAACAGTGTTACTGCCACATCTGTTTTAGAGGATAGCGTACAGTTAAACTAACAACTGATTAAGTAAAGCATATTTTACTACCTACCGCTTCGTACGTCATTTCTTTTTGATTTTTTCAAACACCTTTCTTGAATTTTCACTTGTTCAACAGCTACTGTTCTTGCTATCTTTAGCTGTTGGACTGAGAAATTTTTATAAGAAATTTGGTCAGTGATAACATCCCTTCAGCTATGCAAAACAGGATGTGGTGGCAAGAATTATCTATGGGAGAGGAGCTTTCTCTGTGATGAATAAAGGCATTTGGAATGCAGCCCACACAATGCCTCTTCACAGATATTTAATGTTGCTCTTCTCCTGAATAATGGGTTTAGATCAAGATTAAGGATAAAGTCTATTAATGCCTGCCACATACTGCCTCAATGTATCTTATTCATAAAATTCATTCAGTGAGCTGATGCAAATAATTAAACAATGTGTTCGGTACTTATTTGCTGGAAACTTCTCCAATGCTTCATTGTTTAAGAAATGAATTTTAAAATACTATGAACAGAAATTATTGAAATTTAATATGCATATTTCTATTACTAAGAATCAGACTATAGTACAACACAAATATGCTTTGGAGTGCATATTGTTTCAGCCTCCAAAGACACGTAATAGATGAATTGGAAATAATCTAAATTACTTTTAGGAGTATTCTCTGTGCATATTAAGTGTGAGTGCGCCAATGTGGGAGAATGTCCCTTAATAGCCTGGCATCTGATCCAGGATTAATTTTTCTGTATTGTGTTCACTGGATGCTGGGACAGAGTTTGGCTCATTTGTCTCCTGAATTAGATAAAGCAGATGGTCCAGCATAATAAAATGAATGAAGACGTATTATAAACAGCAGAGATGATAGCAGATAGTCCAGCATAATAAAATGAATGAAGACATATGTTAGAAAATCTGACCTTGACAAACTTGAATCTTATTATAACAAAATCACCAAGTTTGCTAAAAATTCCCCCTAAAAATTCCCCCTTTAGAACCCATCATTGTATACTTCTTAGGTAACTTCAGTGGCTTGAACTCCCACAGTTATTAACCTATCACCAACTAGTCATAGCGTATAACAGCCTAAAACATCCTTTTTTTTTTCAAAGCTTTATTTTACTTTTGTTTCATTATTTTGGTACAACATTTACAAAAAAACATTTTACTGAAACTGGTCAGCATACAGACACAAATAAGGCCAATAAACATTCACATAACCAACCAAAACATTTTAAACTTACTTTTTTTGAAAACATCACATATACAACTATTTACATATAGTGCTACATTCTTACACTATTATTATTACTATATTAAAACTTTGAAGTAACTATAAAGGAATTGAATGAGTTAAATCCTTTGGAGGGAAGGACTAGCCATAGTACTAGTATAGGAGAGTAGGTGTAAAGCCATTTTATATATATTACTTCAGGATACAGTCTAAGGCTGTACTCCAGAAATTAAGGTATTTCATGAGTTTGTTAATATTTTCCAAAGTTAGTTTATGAGATGGAATATACTTGGATGCCATCTTTGTAAAACTTTCCCAGTTTGTTTTAGAATGGTCCAACCAGTTCTGTGTCATATAAAGCTTAATTAGCATAAAGAGAGCAATCTGGACTCTCACTTCATTAGTGGGAAGGCCCTTTTGACCCACATGCAATATAGCAAATTCCCATGAAAGGGTGGATTCCCGTAACCCATTTTTTCCAGTTTAATCCTACGTGAGTTCCATAAGCTCTGTGCATATTTACAGTGCCACAGGATATGCAGGAGGTCGGCTGTCACTGCGGGGCAGAAGGGGCAGAGAGGTGAAGTATTTGGAAAGAAGCTGTTAAGATGCACCGGGGTATAATATGCATTATTATTTACCATTAATTGTGTATATAGTAATTTCTTGAATGGGGCAAACCCGGTTGTATTATTTATTGCTTGGGAGAAGTGAACCTCTGTCAGTTCTGAGTTTTTGTTTCTCCAATAACAGCCTAAAACATCCTGACAAAACTCCAGCTCTAAGGCAATTACTGAGTCACCGTACACCAAATTGTCCACTTTGCTCTGCCAACAAATCACTCCTCTCTATCTCCTCAGCCAACAACACAGCAGGTAAAGCTCTATTTTCACACAGTATAGCAAAAAGTTAGAATAATCTCCTTCCCTCTGTGACTTCTGCATCAAATACCACACAATTCAAAAACTCCCTTAAGGCTCATCTTATAAGCTCTTGGCTCTGTCCATGTGTTACATAATCCTAAAATATGCTGCCTCCATCCTTCTCTTTTCTGTCCTATTATAGGCCCTCAGCAAGCATGGTAGTAACAAATGGTATCCCTTGACATACGGTAATTTTGTTGTGATCTCTGTCCGTATTTTTCATGACTAATAAAATATACATATGTAATTTATTGCTGATAAGAATTTATTTTACTGTTTTTTTTCACAAAATACTGCTAGTATAACAATGTTTTTTACATTATGTATAATGTCATTATTTGTTGTATTAATTAAGTGGAGCTTTTCTCCGCAGGCCTCCGCTGTAAATGGACCTTGTCCAGTCGGACCATCCCGGTTAACAAATGTAAAACAAAAAAAATAAAATAAATGTAATATATATTTATAGTAGACTGTGTCTATATTTAGCATTTTCCTTCTGGGTCTTGCTTTTAGTACAGGTTTAAGAGATGTTTTATCATTCAGTCCACTACCCTTGTTCACACTCATTCTAATGACCATCTCATCTGACTTGTTTTCAGTTAAACTCCTTACACCTCCCCCCTTACACTGGGTGTTATAGTATCAATAGCTAAAAACTTAAAGCTATGACCTGACCTGTACCCTTTTGTATAACATGTTTTGCCAGAGCATTGGTACTAATCCCATTATTAATGTTATAAATATGTTCTCTTATTCTGTCTCGAAACATTCTGTCCATCTTACCTATGTGGAAGGCTGGACAGACTACACAGTGGGCTAAATAAACTATATTGCTAGTATTACAAGTGGAAGTTACTCTAAAAGTTAACACTTTTAACAGTCCACTGGTTTCTGCTCACCAGGGCTGTACTTGTAAAGAAAATGCAAAGAAATAAAGAGAAGAAGGAAGTAAACAAAGAAACCAAATAACAGTCCACAAACCGTGTGATTCAGAAACATTCTTATTGCCAGAGCTGGGGTAGGCTGAAAGTGATAGAGTCCCCATGTATAAGGTTTTATGAGATATCAAGTAAACAAAAAAAACGAACACTTGTAAAAAGAAAAGTAATACGCAAATTGAATAAAAACAGACCATACGTTTATTTTCACATACAAAACTGAGCGCTTTCACCCACCAGCATCGTGGGTTTCATCAGAGTTAAACTAAGTCTACAGCAGCTACCTTTTATCAATAAACAGTAACCTATCATGTTGCTTTCCCAATTAACAATTAAAAAGTCAATTAGTCAATTTACAATTTGTAACATAACATTGCTAATAACATTGATATTGTGCACATACTACAAATAATACTAAATTTTTAACACAAAAGTAAACACAATAATAAACAATAAGAATGTTCCTTTCCTTTTCCTAATTTCCCAAAAACATACAACCTTATTGTAAAACCACAATAAAAAGTAGTTAAGTTGAATTAATAAAATAAAATTCTCATTGAATTTCAAACAATAAAGAGTTATAATAGTTGACTAATTAAAAATACTTCTTATATATCATTTGATTTCATTTTTAAATAACTGACAATCGATATATGTTCGTTTATTCCTGGTTTGACACAGGAATTCAACCTCAACTGCCACAAGCATTCTTTTGCCTCAAGGAGTGTATTAACATCCTTCACTAGGTACCCTGTCAATAACAAAAAACAAAAACCTTTTAAATTCTTTACATGTTTTACTATGTGTATACAAAGAGTTAGTCGTTTTCTTATTTTTAATATCCCTGTTGTGTTCTGCTATTCTATCCCTAAGCTTCCTTTTAGTTTTGCCTATATAGAATGCAGAACATGATAGACACGTAGCTAAATATACAACCAATTTGGTGTTGCAGTTTACATGTCCTGGGCATCTTAGGGTTCTGTTATACCCCTTTATTGTCACAATAGGGAAGCCACAATGATTTGCGAGGGGCAGCTTGCATGTGACACCCATGGGCCATTGTATATTGGCGAAGCCCCTTGATACACACATAGTGCCCTTTGCTGCAGGACACGGATTACATAGCCACCTCCGCGGGTATCACACAGGATAGGACACTAACAGTGATGCTACACAACACCAGCAGTGTACACCAAAAGATGCATGCACTGGACACTGCCCTCAGCACGGTGAACTGCAATACCTGTGCAGTACCAGATTCCTGATTCACGGCTCACAGGTGCAACCCATCACTGCCAGGTTATACCTCATACCATGCCTGTCATCCCCTACACATGTAACACACATGGACAGGGGGGTGGTATCCCAAGGCACCACAGATACACACACCTCCAGGTTGTTGGCACAGCACAAAGCATCAGGACCTATCCATGAGCAGCTAACAGTGTGTTGGACTGCCTTCTGGTTCATAGCCTGGCACACACAACCCTCCCATACACAGGAAACCCACCTATCCTCCCTAACAACACTGACAATATGACAGTCTCAAAAAATGTCTTTATATGGCTGGACTGCATCCAGCCAAACATTGTGCGTGAGCATTACTGTAGCTACAACACACTAGCTGAAACGTTCCCAGCATGTGGTCACTGAATTGCACTGGAATAATATGTTACCACTCCCACAACAGGTGGGAACATGCAGCACCTGTTCATCGACTACATGTAGACTATATGAACCAGACCAGATGTGTATCCTCTGCTGTAGGTATTATACCATATACAACCCACACTGTATAGACACATACCGCGTGCGGCCCCTGCACAGTAAGACACAGTCATAATGTTATGCATTGTGAATACCATTTATCCACTTGAGGCACATGTCAGACATGGTCACTACTGAAGGTCACAGGTATTTATGTGTATGTGTCACACACATACATCATGTGTGCATTGCCATTGCTGGTTTAGGCAATGGCATGCATTGTTATGCACAACCCACACAAGGTCATATTGTGTGACACAACCACACGTGGCAGTTGTGGGTTTCCAAAACATACCTATCTGTGCTCTGACAATGGTAATAGACCCAGTAGTGGAGCGCACTATTGGCATTACTGGCCAAGTAGCCCTGTTTGGCTGTACTGATAGTGTGGTGACATCCCCTGTGTTTACTGGGGGAATATGCATCATCTGGTGTATTGTAGTATTTGCCAAAAGGATCTGTTCTCCCACACTTGCAATTACACACACCCTTCTACCCCCCACACACACTTGCCATTTGCAGGATTCATACCCCTACCTACCTATGTCACAACACGTGAAAGAGACGCATTAGCGAAGCGCACTATTCGGATTACTAGGAGGTTCCTCTTCTCCTGCTGTACTTATAGGGTGCTGACATCATCAGTGTTTGGAAAGGGTAATGTGCATCATGTAGTGTGATCTCCTGATTGCCAAAAAGCACATGTCTTTCATACAGAATTGCACACACACAAACTCCCCTCATCCAAACACACACACTTGCAGGTTTCAAACCCCCACCTAACTATGTTTTGACACTTGAGAGAGACGCATTAGCAGAGTGCGCTATTCGGATTACTAGGAGGTTTCCCTTCTCCTGCTGTACTTATAGGGTGCTGACATCATCAGTGCTTAGATAGGAGAATGTGCATCCTGTAGAGTGTTTTCCCAGTTGCCAAAAGGGACATTTTCCTTACACAGACTTGCACACACACTGACCCCCCTCCACACACACTGGGCGGTTGCAGGATTCAAACCCTTGACCTAACTATGTTATGACACTCATGACAGATGCATTAGCAGAGCATGCCATTCGCATTACTGAGAGGTTTCCCTTCTCCTGCTATACTTATAGGGTGCTGACATCATCAGTGCTTAGATAGGGGAATGTGCATCCTGTAGAGTGTTTTCCCAGTTGCCAAAGGGGACACTTCCCTCACACAGACTTGCACACACACTAACCCCCTCCACACACACACTGGGTGGTTGCAGGATACAAACCCCTACCTAACTATGTTATGACACCCGTGACAGACGCATTAGCGGAGCGCACTATTCGCATTACTGGGAGGTTTCCCTTCTCCTGCTGTACTTATAGGGTGCTGACATCATCAGTGCTTAGATAGGGGAATGTGCATCCTGTAGAGTGTTTTCCCAGTGGCCAAAAGGGACATTTCCCTCACACAGACACTAACCCCCCTCCACACACACTGGGCGGTTGCAGGATTCAATCCTCTACCTAACTATGTTATGACACTCGTGACAGATGCATTAGCAGAGTGCGCTATTTGCATTACTGAGAGGTTTCTCTTCTCCTGCTGTAATTATAAGGTGCTGACATCATCAGTGCTTAGAAAGGGGAATGTGCATCCTGTAGAGTGTTTTCCCAGTTGCCAAAAGGGACACTTCCCTCACACAGACTTGCACACACATCAACCCCGCTCACCCACACTGAGCATTTGCATGGTTCAAACCCCTACCTAACTATATTATGGCACTCAAGGGAGACGCATTAGCAGAGCACACTATCTGAATTACTGGGCATCTGTTCTGCACCTGCAGTTTTTACAGAGTGCTGACATCTTTATTTCTACAGAGGTATGTACATCTAGTACTACCTGTCAGGTGGGGGATAGCATATATATGCATTTGCAGCCACCTACTTCAGGATCAGATATGCACATCGCACTGGCAGGTTATGTTCTACACCATGCTTCGTGACCACAGGACCTGGAACACACAACACAACCAGTCCAGAACACCACTCCCACATCCAGGACACACACTTTGCTTCCCTGGGAACAGTGCCGGGATATGCATGTGTTCACATACACCATTCCAGTTGTTAACATCAGGTACAGGCATATTGTGTGTGGGAACTACTCAGGCCTCTACAACTTTACTTTACAGCCACTACAATTTGTGGGTCCATGTGCTATGGCAGAACCACTCACAACAGCCACATGGGGGAATACATATTGCACCTGTCCATCTGCAACATGGGGACTCACTGTTCCACAGCAGAGGTAGACCACCATTGTTGATATCTGACCATACCCACCTTTTCCTGGACATCCATATCCCATCCCCACCCCCAGGCAAGGTTGTCACTGCAAACAAACTGTATTTAGCACAAGCAGACTCTACACTTGTGAGGAATGGGGTAGACGACTTCAAAGGACCCATGCTGGGGGACTATACTGGCCAGTTTGCATAATCCTTGACAATTGCATTCTCTGAGCATGTGTAAGTTTTGCATTGATCATGCTATCCCACATATACCCATGACTGCTCCACAACAGGACATCTGTCAGGTGTACACCAACCATATATGAGCCATCCAACAGACAGAGTGAGCTAATACATTGCAGAGCTGTAGTCCACAGTGGGAGGACATCTGTGAACAGTACCGGCATGACACTTCAATCCCACATAATCATCACAACACAGTGTTGACAATGGAATTGTCCAGACAATGCAGATAGGGCTCCCCTCAGTCTGTTATTGACGCCCACTTACTGTTAGCGGTCCTCAGCAACCCTCTTCCAGCACACACCAACAACATGGATGTGGCTTAGCACATTCAAACCCTGGGATCTCCACTGTGCCTCTGCTTGACAGAGGCACAGCTCACTAGCCTCACACGTTGCCTTATGTGACCTACTTTACAGTGGCACAGTAGCCTACTGTACTGGGGATGCAGATGCCAAGCACACTCTGGCTAAGCTGTCATTCCCTAGGGCAAACAGCCTAGTATTGACCTCTACACCCATATGTTTAATTGTCAGATGCACAATATTTGTTGCTGTTAGACTGTTTGCAGGTCTTTATTGCCATAGCATTCCCTGTTCCTATGAACAACTTGTGTATCTGTGGAAGATGTTTGAATATGACGGCGATCCACTATATCATTTATGTCTCTGTAGTCATTTACTGTGTGCACTGGGCAGATTGCTGTGTTGTGGTTGGTTCCTGGAATGACACGTACAAATACCAGATATGTGTGGCCAACTGCTAAACGGAGATATGGCCTAAGTGTGTGAGCATGCCCAGTTCAGCCTTTCCATGGCATGTTGTCTGACATATGCCTCATTTATCAAAATGTGCGAGCATGCCCAGTGTGAGCTTTCCATATGTTGAACTCTGCAGTCCACCACATATTTGGGTGAGTGTGAACTTCAACAATATCTCATGTCTATGGTTGTGTGTTGGGTGTCATGTTGTGTACTTACTGGCCAACTGCTTCATGTCTG
>NC_056737.1:1183802307-1183889807 GCF_019279795.1 Protopterus annectens
AAGGCCAAACTGTGTGTATTCAAGTATTTGGAGTTTGCCAATGTCCCTGTTACTGAGTTCCATGATAATCCATTGCATGGCCTTGCAGATCAGATTAGTTAGGCTGATTTGTCTATAATTTCCTGGATTGGTGGACACTCCACCTTTCTGTATAAGGATGACAGTAGCTGTCCACCACTTGGCTGGGACAAAGCTGGTACTCAGGTTTTGGTTGACTAGGTTGCCTAATGGTGCTGTAAGTTCATGCCTGAGTTAATGTAGGATGCAGCCTGGGATGATGTTGGGTCCCATGGAGGCTGTCTTTTTTGCCTTTGAGAGGGCAGTGATGACCTCTTCCCTAGAGATAAGGGGTAGGGGGCAGGTACTGGGGATGTCCTGATTTACTGATGGGGGGACAGAGGGAAGACGTTTCCACTGAATCTGTCAGCCAGTTGATTGGCTATATCTACAGCATTTGTAAACATGGTGTCCTTGACCACCAGTTCTGAACAGATCTGGGAGCTTCCTTTGAGACTGCAGACATATGTGAAGAAGGCCTCATGATTTTCACTAGTAGATGTGGCCGATTTGGACTCGACGTTGCCTTTAGAGGCTTTCACTGGTGCTCTTATTTGCTTGCTCAGACTAAGGAGAGATTGCTTCTAATTGGGTACCTGTTTCCTTTTGGCCCTGGCCAACAATTTTTTTCTTTTGTTATATAGTTTCTTTATTGCAGCTGTCCACCAAACAGGTTTACTCTTCCTTGTGGAGGATGAAGTTGTCCTGTCAGGTATTCCTGATTCCATGTGTGTGTGTGTGTATATATATATATATATATATATATATATATATATATATATATATATATATGTATATATATATATGCCTGTATAGTACTTTGGTGTACATTTGGACATTGGTGCCCATTCCTACTGTGAGGGAAGGGGCTATGCAGCTGTTTATACCATCCCTCAGGTGGTTGTAATCAGCTTTGAAGAGTGTTTCTTTTTACCGTAGCTAGAGGGGGGTCAGGGGAGATGGTGATATCAAAAACTGACCGCTTTTTTGTCAGATCTTGCCAGGGAGGATGATACCATAGGGGTGCCGCATTGGTTAATCATGCTGGTTACTACCAAGTCCAAGATATGTATCACATCTTGTGGGGGTATCAAGTAGCTGTCCCAAGGCATTTACATTGATAAAATGGGGGAATCTTTGTGCATTTCTGTTCTGGCATGAGTAGTTTTTCCAATCTATGGTTGGGTAATTCAAGTCAGCCAGGATCAGGGTAAAGGGTTGAATCATGATAGATTTGTAGAGGTCTAGATAGGTGTGTAGGCATACTGAGTCAAATATGTGGGCCTGTAGCTATGTATAATTTTAATAGGGATCTTGTCAATGGTTACCTGCACCTGGAGTGTCTTGTGTGTGTCAGACTGTTTAGCCAACCTGGAGGTGTGTGTCTGTTTAATATATATTTATAGTCCACCTCCTTTGGCTTTGTTGGACACATTTTGGGGACTGGCTATGTGATAGGATGAGTGACCAGGTAAGGATTGGTTGCTCTCCGCAGCTTTGACCCAGGTTTCTGTGACTACACGTGTCAGCATTTTCCAGGGTTAAGAATGCTTGCAGTGAGTTCAGTTTCATGTTTAGACTCCTATAGTTTGCAGTGAGTGCAGTTTCATGTTTAGACTCCTATAGTTTGCAGTGAGTGCAGTTTCATGTTTAGACTCCTATAGTTTGCAGCGAGTGCAGTTTCATGTTTAGACTCCTATAGTTTGCAGTGAGTGCAGTTTCATGTTTAGACTCCTATAGTTTGCAGTGAGTGCAGTTTCATGTTTAGACTCCTATAGTTTGCAGTGAGTGCAGTTTCATGTTTAGACTCCTATACTTTGCAGTGAGTGCAGTTTCATGTTTAGACTCCTATAGTTTAACAGCATGTCCTTTAATTTGCATTTTGTTGAGAGTTTTATGTTGGTAGTATCGACCCCATGAATTTCCCTAAAAAAGGCACTATGGGGAGGCAAGGGCCTTTTCCAGAAGCCTGAATGCCAAGTGAGACAGATGCAGGCCATCTCTAACAAAGCGGTGTGATCTGTCGATCATATGTTCCCAGGCTCTCAGGCACTGGATCCCTCTGGGATGACACCAGAGAGTAAGCCAATTGTTAATGTCAATCATTTTTGTTTGTATTGAGGCATCATTCTGGGTGACACTAGAATACTGCTTAAGCCTAGGGATATACCTGTATGGGACACATATTCAGCCAGCTCAGTCATGTCTGTCTTCCTATAATCCAGGGAGGTACGTCTGAAGTCGTTCACACCGATATGGACTATACTGAGTCATAACAGTACCTGCTGTGGAGACACTTGAGTGCATGTGGGATATGGCAGATTCTGGTACCTGACAAACAAGTACCCGTGACTTTCTCCTTATCCAGCCTGGTGAGAGGCAAATCTGTGTGCCTCACAATGGAGTCTCCTATGACTAATATGTTGGGTTTATGGTAAGGGCTTAGTGGTTGTGAGACACTGGTGTGTGGACTATGCATGGTCTGTGGTGTGGAGGCTTGTGGAGTTCTCACGTGTTTTTGCCTCTGAGGTGTCCTTTGTTTGGGTTTATTTTTGTTGAGAATCTCCACATATGTGGGTGTGTGTTGTGTATTTGCAGGTGATGTTTACTGACTCCATACACTGCAGAGCACCTATGTTACTGCACAATCTGTTCTGGTGTGCACATTCTCCATTTGTCTGGCCAGTGGTTCCCCTCCCCTTTCTGTGTGTCTCTTTGTCCTTCTGTAGTACAGTCACAGGCATTGTCCCCACTTGCTGCTGTTATATATTTGTATCTCTGGTGTGAGTGGGGTAGAAGTTGTAACATCACACACAGGGTTATGGACTTCACACCTCTGAGTGTATCTGTTTAGCAGGTTGTCCATCATTGCATTCCTACATCTGCTGTGGTCCACAAACGGTTTGTGTTGCAATGCTATTATAAAGCTAAATGTTGGTCCTAGCTGTCAAACCATCACAGAATGACATCTGGACAGGCCCATATATGACAGTCAGACACAGGCCCACACATGGGGAGAGGGTGTTAATATTGCTCTGCCAAACAAAGACTGTTGGGAGACCATTTTGGTATTAGCTTGCTTTTTCTTATGGGCATGATGTTTTTCTTCTCCACTGTCTGCCATTGAAGTTTTCACATCAACCTTTATTGTTTTGCAAATAGTTTGGCAGGCAAATGCAATGTTATGACAGGCAGAACAGGTATATGAGGCATATTTGTGGTCCATTTCTGACACCCTGTTATTCCAGGGGTATGGATGGTGCCCAGTGGCTTGTTGTCAGTACTGACACAGTAAGGTGGCAGCCATTTATAACATGGCAGTACACTGACTTTCAAGAACCTGCTGTCCTACTAGGCAGTGTGTAGGTTACCCCGAGCTGTGTACTGTCCATATGTGTGGCCCCATGTCCCTGAATTGTCCAGCTTTTCTGCAGTAATGGATATTGACTTCTGGACAGCGTGTACAACTCCTACCATAGGTGTAGCTGACATGCAAAATAGTTGGCAAAGAAAGTCTTGGAATATGGACCCTGTCAACCACAGTACTGTACCTAGGCCACTAAGCCACAACAGCCAAAAATAAGTGCTGTCTACTTCCTGACAGTATTAACCATGCATATTTATGTCATTGACTTCTGCATATTGTGGTCATTCAAAAAGTTATCAAGTTGATTGTGGCAACCCTGGGAATGTGCGGTCTGCTGCTATTACTCTACAAACATAAATGTTACTACATTTCTATGGGAACATGGGTGTGTTGGGGGGAGGGGGGCTTACCTCTCAACTGAACATATTTACACAGACTGTCCAGATGTTTGCTTTACATTTTGTTTCCATTTAGTGTAGTATTGTACTTGTCTTGGAGAATACTGGCATATCACTAAAGACAGAAGGTTAGAAAGGAATGACAGACATTTGAGTTTCAGACTTCTTACCATTCAGAGACTTAATGCAACTGCAAGACCTGCTGTGATATCACTGCGTAAGTTTGTAATAGGAATATTTCGTCATTGTCCCTATTTGTGGGCCTTTGCTACACATGTCTTTATGGCTTCGTACAGGACTGGTGGATAGATCGGTGCAGGAGGTGCTGCCTGCTCGTGATCTATGCTAACTTATTAATACTAGTTTTCCTGGCAGAATGGTTCTGTGCTTTGTGATGGCTCATTGGGTACTTTGGACAAACAAATAAAAGATTTTTCTAAGTGTGTGTGGAGATATAGAAAGCTTCAACTCGAGGTCAGCTATTTAAAAGAGTGTTTGCATTTCTGAACTATTTCTAAAGGCCTACATTTTTAGAAGTATCGGACCAGGCTGATAAAAGGTTCTGATCTTCACGTTGAGCTTGTTGGTTTATTTGACCAACATGGTGCAGAACTGTAGGATGTACTGATTAAAGCTTATAATAACCAGATGGACATATTACTGTTGGACTTAGAAAAGCTGGACAATAGTATTAAAAATGATCTTTTGTTTGAAACTAATGTGAACAATTATAATGCTTGTTTATTTAAAACAGAAAAATGTGTTAATTTATTAGGTTCATAGGTTCATAGGTTCATAGGTTTATACTAGGCTATCTGCCCTAAGGCATTTATAAGCCTAGCCCAAATTATTGTGGCTTACGCCACCCCTTATATGAAAAAATACTGTGCCCATTAGTTTGTTGTGCCTCTGTCCAGCAGTGACCCAGAGATGATTCCCGGGGTAAACCTACGATCTCCCATCCACAGGTCTAGATTTCTCTTGAACAGAGTCAGCGAGGTGCTCTGCCTCACATGGACCGGGATTTTATTCCACAGCATAGGGAGTCTCTGAGTGATAAATCTATCCTCCAGCACGTCCTATTTATATCCGTGCTAAGGTTTAAGTCGCTTGCTCTAGTGGTTTTGGTGGATTTGGATTTTTGAGGTGGAGCATGTCCATTAATTCCGGGTTGGACATGGCCTTGTATGTCAGGCACATGTCACCTCTGAGCAGACGGTATGCGACTGAATAGAGCTGGAGTTTCTTCAATCTGGCAGCATATGACAGATTTTGGAGTCCCTTTATCCTTTTGGTGAGGAACTTTTGGGGTCTCTCCAATTGCTGCAGATGTCGGGTGAGATACATCCCGAATGGGGCATTGTACTCGATCATTGGTCTGATAAGTGAAGAGTACAGGGGAACAATGACCTCACTAGATCTGGATGTGAATCCCTTCATGATCAGGTGGGCAATGTAGAAGGTCTTTCTAACCACTTTAGCAATGTGAGTGTCAAAAGAAAGGCCACTGTCAACCTGGGTCCCCAGGTCCCTGATAACCTCTTCTGTGCTTAGTGGATTGCCACCTATATGGTAGCTTGGGGTTACCTTGTTTTTCCCGAAGGGTATGACTATACATTTTTGGCTTAACTTCAGGCCATGGCTCTGGCACCAGCTATCTGTTTCCGTGAGTCCCTTCTGAAGGATATCAGTGTCCGATGCACTTTCCACTATGGCCCAGTTTGCAGTCGTCTGCAAACTTTGTCAGCCAAAGTCCTCCCATGTTGGCCTGTACTTCTGAGAAGTAGATGTCAAACAATAGGGGGCCAAGTACCGAGCCCTGTGGGACACCACTTGTGAACGGCTTGGAGTCTGACACAGCGCCAGCAACTCTAACCCTGTGGGTTCTGTCCTTAAGCCAGTTTGCAACCCATCTTGTGACATATGGGTTTACATTTAAGCTGGTTTTTCTACAATACCCGAGGTATTGTGTCGAAGCCTTTGCAAGGTCAAGGTAGGCTGTATGGACTGCCTTTCCTCATCAATGGCCTTGGTGACTATTTCAAGAAGTCGACCAAGTTCAAAAGGCATGATCTTCCTTGACAAAGCCAAACTGGGTCGGGTCCAATGTCTGCAAGTCCCCTATATCTTTGTTTATGAGCTCCATTATGATCCTCTCCATAGCTTTGCAGACTAGACTTGTTAAGCTTATGGGGCGTAATTACCAGGGTCCGTAGAGGCCACCTTTGTGGAGTGGGACCACAGTTGCCGCAATCCTGTGGTAAGGCTGAGATTAAACAGCTGCCTTATTTTAATTCCTCATTTAGCTCATGTAGCACACAGCCGGACACCATCCGGTCCCATTGATGCTGTGTTTTTAGCTTAGAGAGAGCAGCTTTTTGAGATGTCCGGGAGGCTACACGATAGTTATCTCTCCTTTAGGGGAGAGGGGGTGAAATTTGCACTGAACCTGTCTGCCAGTATGTTGGCAATGTCTGTGGGTTCAGTCATTTTTGTATCATTTTGGACTAATTCTGAGCATATCTGTGAGTTTCCACCCACGTTCCTAACATAGCTGAAAAGGCCTTATGATTGTCCTTGAATCCATGGCAATTTTTCTCTCAAAATTGGCCTTAGTTGATTTTATGAGTGCTCGTAATTTTTTACTAATAATGATCAGGGTTACTTCCCTTTTATGGATTTTGTTCTATCATGTAATAGCTTTCTCCTCTTATTGTAAAGTTTGTTAATGGCTGGGGTCCACCAGACTGGACGCTTGCCCTTTGTGGAAAGAGTCTTGGTTT
Source organism: Protopterus annectens (assembly GCF_019279795.1). Lineage (NCBI taxonomy): Eukaryota > Metazoa > Chordata > Ceratodontiformes > Protopteridae > Protopterus > Protopterus annectens. The sequence goes on from NC_056737.1 coordinate 1,183,808,913, forward strand.
TATTTGGGATTGCCTGATCCATGCAGTCCTGAGGTGTTCATAGAAGGCATTTGTAAGGGCTTCCGCAGCTTGGGTTGTGGTTTCCTCTGACTCAGGGGCCTTGAAGGATACCACACCAGTCTTGAGTAGTGTGAAGTTTGCTTTAGAGAAGTTCTTCACTATGGTCTTTTGTTTGGGGTGGGGGCGGGATGTGGATTTCCAGTGAGATTAGTTTATGATCAGATCTCACCAATGAGGGATATACTTCGTGTGGAGCATTTTGTCCCCATGTTTGTGACAATGAGATCTAGTATATTTTCTCCTCTCGTGGGAACAGTGACTAGCTGTTCCATGGCATTTGAATTTATGAACTCCAGGAACCGTTGGGCTAGAAAGTTAGGGCTTGAGTAATGTTCCCAGTCTATATTCGGGTAGTTGAAGTCACCCAATATGATGGTGTTTGAGATACATTTATACCCTCCAGTGTCTTCAGGAAGGCTGTGTGGGGTTCCTGAGTTTGAGAGGGTGGCCTGTAGCATGCTACAATTTGTAGAGCAGTTTTGCCTATTGTTAGTTGCACCTGGATGGTTTCAAGCTTCATGCGTTGCCACCAACCTGGAGGTGTGAGTATCCTTTATGAATATGGATACACCCTCCTTTTGTGGAGTGGTCCGGGTTTTGGGGCCGAACGCATGATATGAGGTAAAACCTAATAGTGCCGGGGTGCTCTCAGGAGCCTTGAACCAGGTTTCAGTTACAGCACAGACATCGATGTTCTCCATACTGAGAAGGGCCTCGAGTGCATTTTGAGATTTAGACTTCTGGCATTGAGCAGCATTACCCTCAATTTCTTCCCATTTTTGTTTTCTAGGGTGGTAGGTTTAGAATTTGAGCCTTGCCTAAAAAGGCACTATGGGGTGGCAAGAGCCTTAGCCAATATCCGAATCCCAGGGTGACAGGTGCAAGCCGTCCCTTGCGTGGCTTGTCAAGCATGTCATCCCAGGCAGACAGACACTGGATCCCTTTGAATGACACCAGACATTAAGCCAATTGTTAAAGCTGATCATCTTGTCTCTATATTGTGGCATCATTCTTGGTGAAGGAAGGATACTGCTCAGGGTTAGGGTCATACCTGCCTGGGCTACATAATCAGAGAGCTCCTCTGTCTCTTTTCATGCAGTCCAGGGAGGTACGTCTCAGGTCGTTCACACCAGCATGGACAATGACTGTGTCATATTTGTACTTGCTGTGGAGTGACCCGAGTGCTTGTGTTATGTGGCGGATTCTAGCCCGATAGGCAGCTTACTGTGACCCTCTCCTTGTTCAGCCTGGTGAGTGGGACGCCAGTGTGTCTGACTATGGAGTCACCTATGACAAGTATGTTTGGTGTTGTATTTGGCCTTAAGGGCTGTGACTGCTTTGCACACTGCTTTTGTGGTTTATGTGTTGCTTTGGGGTGTCTTGAGGTAGCAGTTGTTTGGGTGTCTGCTTTGGAGGCCTCTGCTGTTTAGGTAAATTTTTACTCAGAGCCTCGAGTATGTCTTTGTGTGTTTATGTGTTTGATTCAGTGGAGTGGTAGCATTATGTGAGGCTGGTTTTGTGGTGTGTGTAGTTGCCTTCTCCTCCTGTCTGGTCTTGCCAGTCCTGAGTTGAGAGAGCTCAGCCTCCAGTTTGGCTAAATAGCTGCATCTCTCGCAAGTATTTGTGTTATGTGGGAGGAGGAGAGGGTTGTTCATGTACATGAGGCAGTTATAACATTGCCTCAAGATTCCCAGATTCACCAGCTGGACCGAGAGGAGATTGACAACTGACCTTTGGACATGCTAGAATAATATTGGGAAATCCTTAATTGAAAACAAGGGCCAGTGGGGAGTGAGGGTGTAGTGCTTTTAATTTTTAGTGCTGACTTATATAATTGCTTTAGTGAGCAAGTGCCAGGTAACTTGAGTGCAATGTGATACAAGTAACTAAATGCAAAACGACAAACAGTAACTTTCTTTCAAGTGAAACAAGGAAATAAGTACAGTAAGCAATGCAGATATCACTAGTGATCCACAGAAGCTGAGAAGTTATTAGGTGAATTAGCTTCCAGGGAAATAACAAGCAAACAAACAACAAGTATATAAACAAAGCTAGATTCAGTAGGCCTGGATCTAGTCTATGATAGAGCAAACAAGGTGAACCAATTTCAGTAAGATACAGTTCAAATATTCAGGCACTATAAACCTTTAACCAGAAATTCCCAGCTCAGAAGGGCAGAGTCCAGCCTCTTCTCCCACAAGAGTGCTGTCCACGAACCTTCTTAATGTAAAATAACTGGCCTGAAGCCCAAGTGCCTAAACCAGAACTAATACACTTGGACACTGGGCTCTCAATCAGCAGTTCCCAACTTAGAAGGATGAAAGCTGCCTGTCCTGCCACCACAGTGCTTGCCACAAACCTTCCTAATGTAAAACAACTGGTCTGAAGCCCAAGTGCTTAATCCAAAGACTTGAATGATAGCTACACTTTAATCAAGTTACAACCAAGCAGTAATAAATACCATTGAATACTTTAGAGAATGTCTGGATTAGTGCTCAAGTTACACAAACAAAGCTAGATCCAGCAGGCCCGAATCCAGTCTATGCCACAGCAAACAAGGCACCAACTTCAGTAAGAAACAGTTCAGATATGCATGCACTATAAGCCTTTAACCAGAAATTCCCAGCTCAGAAGGGCAGAGTCCAGCCTCTCCTCCCACAAGAGTGCAGACCACGAACCCTCTTAATGTAAAATAACTGGCTTGAAAGCCCAAGTGCTTAAACCAGAATTAATACACTTTTAGAATAACAGACACTGAGCCCTCAATCAGCAGTTCTCAACCTAGAAGGATGTAAGCTACCTGTTCTGCCACAACAGTGCAGACCACAAACCTCTCAGTGCAAAACAACTAACTGGTCCGAAGCCCAAGTGTTTAAACCAAAAGGCTTAGAATGAGTTACACCAAGCAGTAATAAATACAATTGAGTATTTTAAGATGATGCAAAAGTAAAAGAAGTAGGTAAAAACACAAGTACAGTAAAAGCAGATGAAATTTTTTTTTTTTCTGAACAAGTGCTGAGATCAAAGAAACAGATTTGAGTGCTGAAACTAGAAAACTGGCTAGTTACAAGAAAAAAAAAACAAGCTAGAAGGCTTCCCTCAAACACAGAAGGGCTTGGGGGCTCAGAAGCCTACAAATAGTCTGTACCACTTAACAAGAAAGGCAGGAAATAAGCTTAATTTTTTTTTTTTTCTATTTCCCAGATGCTCTCTTTGTACACAGTAGGAGTGCCTGAAATCAGAATATGATCTCACTGCACTCAGTTGAGTGAGCAAATGAGATGGGCCCAGAGGCAGGCTGAGGGGCGGGCAGTTTCAATGCCACTAAGATTAACACCAAAACAAAAACAGGGCGGGTGGGTGGGAATAACTGAAGAGCAGAATAACCAGTTAAAAATTCCTTCAACACTCCTTCATACACAGTTTAAATCAATAACAAAGCTAAACAAATAGGGATAATGCTGAATAAAATAGTGGTTCTGCCTACCCCCCACCCCCATGTGTGGGAACTTATGCCTCTAATGAAGATCAAGTGAACGTGAACAATGTGAATCATTTTGTCAATAATGATCTTAATGTGGATGGTGGTTTGTTTGGGGACAAGAATAATGATGACATCAATGCAGGAAATGACCCTTTAGATCCGTTTCCCCCTCTAAGAAGGTCACAGAGAATTCAAAACCGGGAATATTATGGACCATGGCAGAACTGGGGAGGCAGGAACAGGGGTAGAGGGAGTGAGAATGTCAACAGCTGGAGGGACAGACCTTAAGCATTGTCTATAATGAACACCATGATTTTACAATTTATAATTACAGCTCGACTAATATCGATCAAGGTCGGGATGATTTGTTGGAAACTAATATTGATCAAGGTCGGGCTGATTTGTTGCAAACTGATATTGATCAAGGTCGGGCTGATTTGTTGGAAACTAATATCGATCCAGGTTGGGCTGATTTGTTGGAAACTAATATTGATTAAAATTGGACTGATTTGTTGGAAACTAATATTGATCAAGGTCGGGCTGATTTGTTGGAAAGGGGGATGTCTTTTGTGCTTACTAATAGGGCAAATATTAGTGATGTTTTACTGCATTTCAAGACGTTTATTAGGAAGCTCAGTTGTGCTTTATGGTTTAGGAATAGAAGTGGTTGTGTAGGTCCCTGTCCTCCAATGCACCCAAGGGTGGCCTTGTTTGAGAAAATGTGTGAGTTTGAGTTTAGAGAATCTTTGAGGACTGCTGATTATGGGACTCAGGCTTCCAATTTAAAGAATGTTGAGGCTGAATTGTTAAAGGCTATTCTTAATAATAACCAACATAGAGTGATGAAGCCTGATAAGGGGGGAGGTCTCGTTATTATGGACGTGCATGACTATATGAAGATGATGACTGTGTTGTTTACTGACACATACGAAGAAGAAGTATCTCTTAATGAGGTGAACATAGCTTTCAGGAAAGTTGATCTTGTTTTAGATGAACTGGTCTTAAATAATGTCATCACAGTGGATGAGTTTAATTATGTTTCTGTATCTACCCCCAAAACTCCTACCATCTTTGGCATTCCAAAGGTGCATAAGGGTGTAACGAATCCACCGTTATGTCCTATAGTTGATGCTAAGGCCTCAAAAATGTACTGTTTGGTGAAATATATTGACCATTATACACTGGGCATCTGAAATACATTGATCATTATACACAGGGCATTTGAAATATATTGATCATTATACACAGGGCATCTTTAGGGAGAGCATTTGTATTCTTAAAGATTCATGGGATTTCTTGAAGAAAATCAGGAATGTGGTGTTTGATGAATCATTGGTGTTTGTCACCTTTGATGTACAGGCCCTCTACTCTGTTATCCCTCACAAATTAGGTGTTATATGGTTTTATGAATATTTATATTGTTATGCAAAGATGGATGTAGATAAAGCATATGTGCTTAGATGTTTCATGGAATTGGTGTTAGAAAATAATTTCTTTATTTTTGAAAACCACATTTTTAAGCAAACAACTGGGGTGGCTATGGAGGCTAGTTGTGCCCCCAAGTTTGCAAATGCTGTGTTGGCCCATTGTGAGATGAATTTTGTTCTAAATTCTGACTTCAGGCATTGTTGGGTATTTTATGGTAGGTACCTAGATGATTTAATTTTCTTTTGGAAAGATAGTTTGGATAAGGTGAATGCCTATTGTGAATACCTTAATGGGACTATTAATTTTTCGAAATTCACATGTAATATTCAACAGAATGAGGTGAATTTTTTAGATGTCACCATTAGGAAGAATATTAAGGAAAAGGTTTTTGAATCCAATATTTTTAGAAAGCCTAACTACTCTAACACCCTGCGCCATTATAGTAGTATGCACCCTTATCATCAAAAAGTCCTTAGTCAAGGGTCAATATGTATGCTTGACAAGGATGATTTTGGATGAGGCTGAATTCATGAAAGAGTGTGAGGTACTCAAATCCATGCTTATGGTGAGGGGGTACCCAGAACAGTTTGTGGTAGAAATTATTGCTGAAGATTGTACAAAAAGGGCCACATAACATTTTGTTCCCTTCTAAAAGGCGGGAGCCTTAATGCACATTGTAAAAATGGGGATGGGGGGGCTTTTTAACGAGTATTGTTACTTACCTATAACACTGATTTTCATGGGCTTACTGGCATAGTGAAAATGAATTGGAAAGTCTGGATGATGAATATAGGGAGATAGTGGGGGTAACACAAAGGATTGTATATAAAAAGGACTTTTGTTTTAAAAGTCTACTAGAAAGGGGTCCATCTGGTGCTGATGAGGGATTCATGAGAAAATGTGGCCATTGTAGGCAACGTTCCTTTATTATGGAAGGTGATGCCTTTTTGTTGATGGTTTTGGAAGAGTAAGGCTTAGAAAAAAGTGTTCATGTAGCAGCAAAGGTGTGGTTTATTTAGTATTGTGTCAGGGGTGTTGTGCATTCTGTGTTGGTAAAACTAAGTTAAGCTTGAGAAAGAGAATTTACCAACATATGCATGATACTGGAAAAGGGGATGAAAGGAATGAGCTGTTTAAGCACATAAAAGATAACCCACAACATGAGTTTTGATTTGCTGCCATAGACCAAGTAGATCTTGGTGAAAGAGGGGGTCCTTGTGATGAGTTCCTTGAATCTATGGAGCTTAAATGGCAGTTAAAACTTAATGTCACAGCTAGTCCAGGTCTTAATGAAGCTCTGTCATTAAGTAGCTTCCTGAAATTAAAAGTAGCATATTTTTTAAATGAATGGTTTTAAGTTAAATGTTTAAATGCATGGTGTTCATAGATAGTTGTTCTTATGTTATATTATTTGTACTTTTATATGTAATGTTTTGCATGATTGTCTGACATTTTTTGTTTGTTTAAAAACACAAGGTATTTAGGTAGGGCAGCTTTTTAAACTGAAATGGAATTTGCTTGTGCTTGTTTAATTTTTGGAGCTTCTTGGGGAGGGGGCTTTTAATTGTATTTTACTATATAAAATTCATGGAGTGAGTGAGGATGTTATTCTGATGAAGTCCAGTGTTATTTGTGGACAAAAGCACTAAATAAACTGATTTGTGGATCTAGCTTGGCTTCCTGCTTTCCTTGGGTGTTTTTACAGCGTTGTTTCTGTGTGTTGTTTGGATTATCTGCTTTGTACAGCTGACTTGCTGGGAGAGGCTGATAGGTGTGTATGGGACTCCAACATTGACATCCATGCATGTGACCTATGACCCCGCAGTTTGTTAGTCCCCCACATACACTGCAGTGAGTTTTGTCACCTAGGGGACTACCGCATATTCTGGGGAAGCTAGTATTTGGTGGATATTTCCTGTTGTCCCACATAGCTGTCAGTTGTCTGCTGCTATCCTGGTAGGCCACCCCATTCCCTTGCATACATGCAGCGATACCATAGATATGCTACCACAACATACTACTCCATTGATTTGTTATTAAGAAAAGTGACTTACCTTGTGCCTGCAGTGGTTGTGAGGACAGTTCTTCATGGCTGACTCTGTTGGATGCACGCAGTACACAACCTATACATGGTAAGGTACAGGTAGTGTGATGTGTGTGGCATCCATTTTACTGTGTGTGCCAGTCAGAGAAAGGTGTCAGTCCCTGGGTCCCTAGCATGTCAGTGTATGTGCTATGCATTGCCTCTTTGCCAAGGGCAGGGCATACTGGGCATGCCTATGTCTGCCTACAGGGACAGGCTTATGGGGGTCCTCTGACTCCCCCTGTGCCTAAGGAGACCTTGGCAATGGTGGGGGGCTTTGTCCCCCTTCCCTGTGATGCTCCTCCTGCTGCAGCTATTTCTGCAGGATCATATTGTGTAGCATGGCAGATACTATGAACTTGTGTCCAAATGTGGCTCGACAGTACTGCAGGGCTCCACCAGATATGTCAAGGCAGCGGAACCGTGACTTGAGCAGCCCAAACACATGCTCTACAATGTTCCTAGTTTGTGTGTGTGCCTCATTATGGCAATCTTCAGTGGGTGTGTGTGCATTTCTGATGGGTGTTATCATCCATGGTTCCAGTGCATAGCCAGCATCCCCCCACCAGATGGCCGTACGAGATATCCCCTCTGGAAAATGCCTGGTACAGCTGTGGTACATGCCAGATGTGGGAGTCATGATGACTGCAAAGGCTGCCTGCACATACATTGATGATAATGCCCTGGGCATTGCACATGACCTGGCAGTTCAAGTGATACCCTTTGCAGTTGCCATAGACTATACCCTCTTCTGCGGGTGGTGCTTTGATGTGGACATGAGTGCAGTCTATGACACCCAGTACCTCTGGGTAGTGTGCTACATGCTGTAAGAGAAGCATATTGCTGATCCTCTCCTCACGGGTGCTGGGGAAATAAATGTGCTCACTGGCATGTCTTATCATGACATCCTGGAACTGGTGAAGTACCCTGGATGCGAATGCCTGTGAGACCTCCATGATGTCCCCAGTAGGTCTTTGGAAAGTACCTATAGCTAGTATTCTTAAGGCTACATATTCCTTTTTTCCACTGGGATGGGTTCCCCTCTGTTGGTTCTTGGTCTGAGGTTAGGACGGTAGAGATCGGTAGGCTGCTGTAGTATGTCCCTGTCCACGCTGTAGCACTCTACTATTTCCAGCTCGTGTAGCCCCTGAAAGGTTACCCTGGGTCTGAACACTCCTCTCCTCCTCAGTCTGGGCCTACTGTCAGCATCATCACTGACCTCAGCCTGTAGCATATACAGATCTAGCAGAGCAGCAGCAGCCATCATCATTTGTCAGTTAAAATTCCCAAATGTGTACTCCAATGGTGCAGTGTATGTGGGAAAAATCAAATTGAATGGTGTCTGCATACTTTATACTGGTGTGCTGCAGATGCAGCCTGTGTGATTGGCTGACTATGATACATTCCACCTGCCAACTGCATTACTGAGGGGTTTGAATGGGCCAGTGTGAGTGCCAGAGGGATTATTAGTCATTTATAGTTGATTGCCTTTTGTCTGCTATTTCCTTTAATTTTTAAAAAAATGTTTCCAATTTCCTCCACTTTTAAGCCCTCTGGCCATAAGCACAAACCTGTGGAGTGAGTGTAACATTGCTGAGCAGGAAGGGCCCTCCGCTGGACATGAATTTGTTCAGCATTTCTCTAACCAGCTAAGCAGAGCTTAGCAGGCTCAGACACCCGCCCTTTCTTAGCTGTGCTTAGCTGAGTGCAAACAGGAGCAGCTGAGCTCCAATGTGTTTACACAAACCATAACACACCAAATTTTCTTGTCAGCTGCCTCTTCTGCCTACACCACCACATTGTAGCCCCTACACGGTTCGGTATCTGCAGACACAGTGGCCAATTTTGCTATTCAGTAAACTTACCTTATTTTAAATATACCTAATTGTGTATACTTTAGTTACACCACTACACGAAAGCCTATGTTCTTAGCAACCACCTGCCATTATATGAGTCTGCATGCTGGCCAGTATAATGGGGAAATTCATTTTAACCCCTTTTACTATTTTAATTTTATTTTTTGTATGACTGCATGTTTGCATGCCACTATGCTCCATTTAAACATGGCATATGTGCCAAAAAAAACTTTAGATTTTTAGCATTTTGCATCAGTTTTGCATGCCAATGGCCATAGTTGTGGCCATTGGTATGCCTAATGCAATTAATACATGCTTTACTTTTAGTTGTCACAGCCCCGTTTTTTTTTTCTCAGTCTGGTACACGGTTACTTCCCACATACATTTTTACTGCAGATACGGCTCCTACACAGACGCCTGTTTGCTTCCTGGGTCACAAATTCACCTCATTTGCATGGTTTTCACCAGCAAATGAGGTGATTTGCATTATGAGATTGCCTCCGGGGCTGAACAGTGCTGGGAGGCTTGTACATGACCCCAGTCTTGTTTCCTGGATCGCTCAGCTTCTGAACTCTGTGTTTGGGCCGCGTCACTATGCTTACACAGAGATAAGTTCCATATAAGCATTATTGAATTACCCCCATGATCTTTTTTATTCATATAAACCTCATGCACCACCCAACCCAAACCTTCAAACTTGGAACCAATGAATCAGTCTCAAATTCATGTTGTTGCACAAAAATACAAGAACTGAAGTCCTTTCTGTGATACTTGGATAACAAGCAATGTGGGAACATTAAGTAAGAAACAAAGATAGAAAAACTCAACTTATCCATCAGGACATTCTTGAAAATATTTAAATATCTTAAATTATATATCAAGCCTTGAAATGGTCAGAAATCTCTCTCTCTGCAATATTTAGCAGGGTAGAAAACTTTCACACTTGCTTAAATACAGTTTCAAAGTAGCATAATGTATGGACGAGATAGCTTCTCACTTATATTATATCCACCCAGAATAAAACTGAAGCTAAAACACTAGCTCAGGTAGAAGCTGAAAAGCATTTTCTTTATTAACTTTCTGAGGAAAGAAAAAAAAACATAAGCTAAAAAAATGTGCTTGTGGTGCTGTTCATGTTATAATCACTCGAGAAAAAAATTCTCATGTAAAGTCAGTCTCCTAAATTAAACTAAGCTTAGTGAGACAGTTTACCTCAATATGCTGTCTGACATAGTATTGCCTGCCACTAATTTTTTCTTTACTTTCAGAAACATTGGTGCAAAATGTACTTTGCTTCTGGCAGCTTAGTATCTGTAAGAGTGCCTTAATAACACCTTAGTTCTAAATGCAGCTCCACTGGTTGCTACGATAGTCTGGGTGTGGATCACGCTCAGTTCCTCCTTTCTCCACATGGGCTTCATTACGCTCACCTACCCCCCCCCAATTCCCAACCCCCTTCACTATAACTAAATTTAAAATAACCTCCATCCACACATTCTCCAGATCCAGTCTGTTCATTCAACGCCTAATGACTACACCCACAACTCCACCCACACTTCCTTCTACATCTTTCTCTAAGCAAAACAAAAACACAACTTCTAGATACTTTCAACCATCAATCCCTCATATCTCACTGGTAACTCTCAAAAACTCCAACAAACTCTAGACACAATACCCCACATAAAAATGATATACTTATACTTAATTTCTCTACTACTCACCGCACTTGCACACAAGACTATCAAAGTCACATCTATCTTAAGAGGAAATCAACTACCGACCAACACAACATGCACCATAACAGCACCCCATTTTCACTTCTTCACAAATACACCTGTCAAATCCCTCCAACCACTTTAGCTACAAATATGCAAAAACTAACCCTAAAACAATACATCACCACTTATAAACAAATTCAAATCTAAACGGTATTTTCACCCCTGTCACTGAGCTGCTCATCTGAAGCTCGGCAGAGACATCTGTCCAAACCCACACCTGACTACTATGTCACAAACTAACCCACACCTGACTACGATGTCACAAACAAACCCACACCTGACTACGATGTCACAAACTAACCCACACCTTACTACGTCACAAACTAACCCACACCTGACTACTATGTCACAAACTAACCCACACCTGACTACGATGTCACAAACTAACCCACACCTGACTACGTCACAAACTAACCCACACCTGACTACGTCACAAACTAACCCACACCTGACTACGAAGTCACATACTAACCCACACCTATCTACGATGTCATAAACTAACCCACACCTGACTACGTCACAAACTAACCCACACCTGACTACGATGTCACAAACTAACCCACACTTGACTACTATGTCACAAACTGCATCAGTGTCTTTCCCAGGCTCAGCACCTCTAGCTACAAAGAAATCTGGTGCAATACTTCTTAATATTAATCTTAGAAGCATTTGCTATAACCTCCAAGAATTCCAAACATACCTAGCATTTTATAACCCTTTATAGCTGTAGTCACAGAAACGTGTCTGACTATGGAGTCACCAATGACTAGTGTGTCTGGCATTGTGTTTGGCCTTAAGGGCTGTGACTGTTTGACACTCTGACTGTGAGGTCTATGTGTTGCAGGTGTTGTGTTCTGAGGTGGTGGTTGTTTGGGTGTCTGCTTTGGTGGCCTCTGCTGTTTTGGTAGATTTTTGATCAGAGCCTCCGAGTATGTCTTTGTGTGTTTATGTGTATGATTTGAGGTTGTAATGGTACTATGTGAGACTGGGTCTATAGTGTGTGTGGTAACCTTCTCCTCCTGACTGGTCTTGCCAGTCCTATGTTGAGAGAGCTCAGCCTCCAGTTTGGCCGTATAGTTGCATCTCTAGCATGTATTTGTGTTTTGTGGGAGGAGGAGAGGGTTGTCTGTGTACATGAGGCAATTGTAACATTGCCTCAATATTCCCAGGTTCACCAGCTGAGCAGGAGAGGACACTAGCAACTGATCCCTCGACATGCTAGAAGGATAGACAAAAAACTTTAAAAAAGATTCCGGGGGATGTGGGTGACCGAGAAATGGGGGGTTGCCTTTTTGGGGTTTTCACCAGCAAATGAGGTGATTTGCATTATGAGATTGCCTCCGGGGCTGAACAGTGCTGGGAGGCTTGTACATGACCCCAGTCTTGTTTCCTGGATCGCTCAGCTTCTGAACTCTGTGTTTGGGCCGCGTCACTATGCTTACACAGAGATAAGTTCCATGTAAGCATTATTGAATTACCCCCCCATGATCTTTTTTATTCATATAAACATCATACACCACCCAACCCAAACCTTCAAACTTGGAACCAATGAATCAGTCTCAAGTTCATGTTGTTGCACAAAAATACAAGAACTGAAGTCCTTTCTGTGATACTTGGATAACAAGCAATGTGGGAACGTTAAGTAAGACCAAAGATAGAAAAACTCATCTTATCCATCAGGACATTCTTGAAAATATTTCAATATCTTAAATTATATATCAAGCCTTGAAATGGTCAGAAATCTCTCTCTGCAATATTTATCAGGGTAGAAAACTTTCACACTTGCTTAAATACAGTTTCAAAGTAGCATAATGTATGGACGAGATAGCTTCTCACTTATATTATATCCACCCAGAATAAAACTGAAGCTAAAACACTAGCCCAGGTTGAAGCTGAAAAGCATTTTCTTTATTAACTTTCTGAGGAAAGAAAAAAAACATAAGCTAAAAAAATGTGCTTGTGGTACTGTTCATGTTATAGTCTCTAGAGAAAATAATTCTCATGTAAAGTCAGTCTCCTAAATTAAACTAAGCTTAGTGAGACAGTTTACCTCAATATGCTGTCTGACATAGTATTGCCTGCCACTAATTTTTTTCTTTACTTTCAGAAACATTGGTGCAAAGTGTACTTTGCTTCTGGCAGCTTAGTATTTGTAAGAGTGCCTTAATAACACCTTAGTTCTAAATGCAGCCCCACTGGTTGCTACAATAGTCTGGGTGTGGATCGTGCTCAATTCCTCCTTTCTCCACATGGGCTTCATTACGCTCACCTACCCCCCCCCAATTCCCAACCCCCACACTATAACTAAATTTAAAACAACCTCCATCCACACATTCTCCAGATCCAGTCTGTTCATACAATGCCTAATGACTCCACCTACACTTCCTTCTGCATCTTTCTCTAAACAAAACAAAAATACAACTTCGAGATACTTTCAGCCATCAATCACTCATATCTCACTGGTAACTCACAAAAACTCCAACAAACTCTAGACACAATACCCCACATAAAAATGATATACTTATACTTAATTTCTCTACTACTCACTGCACTTGCACACAAGACTATCAAAGTCACATCTATCTTAAGAGGAAATCAACTACCGACCAACACAACATGCACCATAACAGCACCCCATTTTTCACTTCTTCACAAATACACCTGTCAAATCCCTCCAACCACTTTAGCTACAAATATGCAAAAACTAACCCTAAAACAATACATCACCACTTATAAACAAATTCAAATCTAAACGGTATTTTCACCCCTGTCACTGAGCTGCTCATCTGAAGCTCAGCAGAGACATCTGTCCAAACCCACACCTGACTACTATGTCACAAACTAACCCACACCTGACTACAATGTCACAAACAAACCCACACCTGACTACGGTCACAAAACAACTAACCACACCTGACTAACTAACCCACACCTGACTACTATGTCACAAACTAACCCACACCTGACTATGATGTCACAAACTAACCCACACCTGACTACGTCACAAACTAACCCACACCTGACTACTATGTCACAAACTAACCCACACCTGACTACGAAGTCACATACTAACCCACACCTGTCTACGATGTCACAAACTAACCCACACCTGACTACGTCACAAACTAACCCACACCTGACTAACAACCAACACTAACCCACACTTGACTACTATGTCACAAACTGCATCAGTGTCCTTCCCAGGCTCAGCACCTCTACCTACAAAGAAATCTGGTACAATACTTCTTAATATTAATCTTAGAAGCATTTGCTATAACATCCAAGGATTCCAAACATACCTAGCATTTTATAACCCTTTATAGGTGTAGTCACAGATACGTGGCAATAACCTCATGTAAAAGACAATGCAATACTACCTTTAGATTATAATATTTTCAGATGTGACGATATAAGCAAACAAGGTAGGGGGAGTAGAAATTATATACAAAACTCCCTAGAACTTATCCCTTACCCACACTTAACAATGCAGAATACCTCAGCACACCTCACACTTAGCAAAAGAAAAGCCACAGGGAGGCTTTACCTACTGTAGGACAAAATAGTAACATAGCAGAACAACTTCTTCTCTGGCTATATAACAATATACCCTATGAAACCATTATAATGGGTGACCTTGACATAAACTGGGACCCCATTAACACAAACACCCCGTCAATTAATCTATTTGGTTTCTCACAAATAATAAAAGATACAACTAGGATACATAAATACACAAACAAGGAATCCATCTTAGATTGAATTCTTACAAACCAAATAACATAAATTCCTCTGTCTGCCTTGCTGACAGTATCAGTGACCACCTACCAACTTATGCTGCCAGAATCCATCCAACATATGCAAACAGGTAGCCTGCAAACAGATGCAAAATATAAAATACTTTAATTCAAGTTACTTCATCTCCACAATAAAACTCTGCAACTGAATATCTCAAAGACGAGGCCACTAGATGATGCTGTAACCCACTTCAGTAATATCTTCCTAAACATTCTCAACAACCACTCACCACTGAGAACTAAGAGAGTCTGGCCAAACCCTGAAGCTTGGTTAACAAAAGACAGCAGGGAAGTTCTTCTTCAAAAGACAAAGCATGGAAAATGTAGTCCAAATGCAAAACCCAACACTTTAGCTACTTAAGAAATACTGTAAAATCAACAACAAAAAATCCTACTTCTCCAGCTTTCAGTCAGTACACAAAAACAGTCCCAAGCTATTTTGGTCCTCTATAAACAAACTACTATACCCTGCCCAAACAACTACTCCCATGCCAATAACCAGTAATAACCCAGATAATACAGTGACCCAGTTCAACTTCCGCTTTATAAACTCAATACTCTCTCTTACTAATCAAAGGTCTCCCACCACCCTCATTACTGCAACCTCATCTTATAACAATGCTATATCTTTCTCTTTCCAACCAGTCCCAACTAGCTCCATAAAAACACCTACAGAAATGCAAACCAATATCTTTAGCAGCAGACAGCCTACCAACAGAGTTTGTAAAACTCACTTCAGAAGCTCTAGCTTTCCCTGTTGCATAGAATTAACCGAGCCATAACAGGAGACTATGTCCCAGCCATTTGGAAGGAATCATCTTAATTTCACTCCACAAAGGTGGAGATTCAACTGACCTATCCAACCATAGACCCTTAGCTATACTACCACCACTATCAAAAATGTTAGAAAAATATATCCGCTCCCATCTCCTCAAATACCTTACCCAAAACAATCTTCTGTCCGTGACCCAATACAGCTTCCGCCCTGGTCATAACATAATTACTGCTCTTATTAGCTTTACCAGTGTTATCAACCACAAAAGAAATAATGGCAGGTTAGTTTCAGCACTCTTCCTGGGCCTGTCAAAGGCTCCCATTAACTCATTATAACCGAGTGACGTCTCAAAGCGTTTCTGCAGTTACCTCCTACTGCCCCTCTAGGAATCAGATATTAATAATGGCAGCCTAGTTTCAGCACTCTTCCTGGACCTTTCAAAGGCCTTTGATATAGTTTCCCATTAACTCATTATAACCGAGTGACGTCTCAAAGCTTTTCTGCAGTTACCTCCTACTGTGCCTCTAGGCATCAGATATTGCCTGTTCATATTTGCATTAATAATTCCAAAACCATGCTACATACAAGGTATCAGAATATTTTATCTTGAAGCATACATGATGGCAAACACAATTGTATTGACATATGACCTCTGTCAATGAGTATCCATTAAAACTGTAAGGTGATAACTGAAGCCACAGCCACTGGGAGTTAAAGGTACACACTCAAAAGAGCTCTACTGGAGGGACTGAGTTAAAGACTTCTCAGCAAACTCTCCTTCATAGCTATTTCACAAATAGATTCATAGACTGTTAGTAGTTTAATGACCTTGGGGGGGGCCTTTCTAAGCCTAACCAAATTTTCCCAAAAGAATAATAATGTCCTGTATACAAATAGGACATTGGGGGTCAGGCATTTATAAGCTACCTCTGTCCATAAGGGACATGGGTGCCAGGCCTGGTGTAAATTTTCTATTCCCCGTCCGCTGGTCTAGGTTGTGTTTAACCTGGGTAATAGATGAACTCAGCTTCACATGGATGGGAAGCCTGTTCCATTGGAGAGCAGTCATTGGGATACATATCTGTCTCTCCAGCATATTGGATTTATGTCATAGACAAAATTCAGGTCCTTACACCTTGTATTTCTGGTACTGTTTGACTTACGAATATGTAGGAGATTCATAAGTGTATGGTTTGTGGATGCCTTGTAAGCCAGGCGTAGATCACCCCTAGCAATCTATAGGAGACTGAGTAGAAGGAAATGGATTTAAGGCCATCTACATAAGACAGGTCTGTTATGTCTTGTATTCTTTTTGCAAGGAACCTCTGAGGTTGCTCTAGCTGCTGCATATGCCAGGTCAGGTACAGAGTAAAGAGAGCATGTACTCTGTGGTCTGATAAAGGCAGAGTAAAATAGAGTCATGACCTTTTTGGACCCCAGTACCATGCCTTTACATATAAGCTGCTCAACATAAAACAATTTCCTCACCACTGTGGCCACATGGTGGTCAGAGGTAAGGCTACTGTATATGTCACCACTGTGGCCATGTGATGGTCAGAGGTAAGGCTACTGTATATATAAACACTGTGGCCACGTGGTGGTCAGAGGTAAGGCTACTGTATATGTGACCACTGTGGCCACGTGGTGGTCAGAGGTAAGGCTACTGTATATGTGCATACCTAGACCCCTGACCACTGGGTTGACTCTTATCAACATGGTAATTACCCAGGATGGTTGACTTCCCAAAGGTTACAGTTATGCATTTCTTAGCATCTGAGTTTAAACTCTTGGCTTTGGATCTATTTGTTAGTCAGAGATAGACCTTTTTGAGTAATGCCAGTGTCTGTAGGGAAGTTGATGATAACCCTCAGCTTCCAATTATCTGCAAACCTAGTTATCCATAACCTTCAGCATTTGCTTCCATTTCAGAGAAATAGATTTCTGAAAAGGAGTGGTCCCAGTACCAAGCCCTGGGGGACTCTGCTAGTGCCTGGCCTTTTGGTGGAGGTGGCCTCACCTATTTTAACCTCCTGATGTCCTATCATTGAGCGAATTGGCTATCCAGCAGGTGATAAATAGACAGCACCTGGTAACATGGAAACAAGTATTCTACTCTTTCTTTCCAGTCACAAGGAAATCATGCAAAGTGCCTTTTTCACTGTTGAATCCTGGTCAAGCACTGCAGACCTACTCCTAAATGCAAAAAATACTAAACTAATGTTCTTTATACCAAAACAATTTAATACTTAAAAATACAATTTCTATGTTCTCTCATCTGACAATACAAAAATTGAAACTGTCACAAAAATCCATATTTTGTGGAGTGCTCATAGATGATGAACCCAATTTTGATCAACATATTCTCCAAGCTATCAAAAAGAAAACAACACTAGGCTCCCTATGTAGAGCAAGACAATATCTTGCAGTATCCACAATACAATCCATACCTACCTACTCCCTTCTCTACTGTATGCATCACTCATCTTCAGTAATATCAACAATATCCTTAAGTCCAAACTTGATGCATGCTATAATAAAATAACAAGATTCACCGCATATTCATCTCATAAAACCCACCACTGCACAGCTCTAAAGGAAACAAATTGGTTAGAACTCCCAAATCAGCTAGCCTACGAGCCCTGCCACACACTTATCTGCAGGCCAGATAGTTGCCCCTC
Source organism: Protopterus annectens (assembly GCF_019279795.1). Classification (NCBI taxonomy): domain Eukaryota; kingdom Metazoa; phylum Chordata; order Ceratodontiformes; family Protopteridae; genus Protopterus; species Protopterus annectens. Next base: position 1,183,826,849 of record NC_056737.1, read on the forward strand.
TCTAAAAGGCATATTACTGCCATACAGCAAGAACAGAACACTACACTCCAATAACGAACCTCTCCCAGTTGTAACAAAAAACTCTGCCAGAAAGTCACTGCCTTCTCACTGCATCTCAGAATTGTGGAGCTCCATCCTACTGGTTTTAAAGCTTACAGAAAACAAGAAATGTTTTAAAAGTCTCTTAAAGTAGCATCTATAAGGCACTTGGCTCTGCTCTTTTTACAGCTAGATAATTTCCAATCCTGAAGAAAATGCAAGCTACAATATCGCTGACAAAATGATAACTGCACCATACTAGATTCCCGTATAGTCATTATTAACACTTTCCCTTCTATCTACTATTGTAAAAATTTAACTGATTATATTTAACCACCTACTTCTACCTAATCCTTGGTCTCGCTCATCGTACCACAACTTACTAATTTCAACCCAAATGTCAGCCTTTGTCTTTCTTTTTTTTATTTTATTTTTTCTATTTCTTCCTGCTACAACTTATACAGATTCACAGATTATCTCTTACTTTGTTTTTTATAGAAACAAATAGCATGGTACAAAGTTAGTGTTAGTCATCTGTTACAACTAATTATGTAAGCAAAAATGTTTATGTAACCAAGTTGAAAATATTATAAACAATGTGAAAATGAAAATATATTGTATATTGCTTATGTATGTGATATTGGAGCTTTTCTCCCTGAGCCACTATGGAAAATAATATCTATCCCAGCTGCAATTCCCTGGTCAACAAAGATCAATGAATCAATCAATAAATATAACTGTCATGAATGAGATCTGTGGTGCAGAGGGAAGTTACCTAGTTAACCAAGTTCTGTTAGCAGCTTAGTCTATAATGGAGATATCAGTGGCAGGAGATGATTGACGCAGCTTTGCCTTCTCACCTCTCTGGGAGAATATTTGGGGATGACATGCATGTGTGGCTGGAGTCATTCCTAAGGTCTTTTTGGGCACTGATGTCTCAAAATGGCAGATGGTTCTGGGGGCTGGAGCACCTGTTGCTTTCAATCATCAGCTTTCTACTTATTTGCCATTATTTATTCATGCCCATCATATTAATGTTTCCTTTCTTCCCAATTCGTCTCACTTAGAAATTGGAGAGCAGCCTGGGGCACCATAGCTACAGCACAGGAATGTCCACCACCTTCTGTGAGTCCTGGGACTGTCTTACTGGGGACAAGCACTTTTACAGGCAGTGTGAAATGTGTTTCACTGCCCAAACAGACTCAGCTGCAGGCAGTAGTGTAGGCTGTAGTTGAGACAGCGCTGGAAAAGTGGTGGGGCTCACACTTGTGCCTCCTGCAGAGAATACAAGACTCACTGACCTGGCAGGCTTTGTGTATTGAGCCATTAGGGACTTCCCTCCTCAACATCATAGATCATTCACCCTGATGCTCCTGCACAGGGCTGTAATCAATAGTCTCCAGTCCAGTTTGGTAGAATGCTTGTCCCTATACTACATCATCTGTTTACCCCCCATTTTGTGCCATATGCAGTCCTTTGTACATTGTCCCTTATCCTCCCTCTTTCCTCCCTGTGTGAACCCTACCTATTGTATGGTCGCCCATCTTCTCAGTGTTATTTTGTTTTGTGGTATATCCTATCCTTTAGATCTTCCATGATTGACATCCCTACCCTTATTTCTCTGTAATGCCCTCCTCTTCCTTAATATATTATTAAAAATGGGGCCTATACCCTCCTCTGCTACCTCCCCCTGCTCGATCTTCCTTTGTCATCCTTCTGTGTTTCCCTTGATTTATCCATCCCCTTTGTCTTACTTTAATATCCAGCCAACTGTCCACTAATGGATAACTTCATGTTAAGAATGCTAGTATGGTGGGTTTATCCAAATGCCATCACCAACACGTCAAGGTGCACACAACATCTCACAGTGAAGTCTTGTGATATTAGCATAAGGCTGTGCCTGCCTGTATACTTACAAACTTATAAAGTTACAGATGACGTTCACATGTGCATATCTGACAGATCTATGCAGGACTTCTCCAGTAGACTCTGACTTTCACAGTTTCAGCTTTTTCCATTTTGTCTAGGTGGTTCTTTGCACACTGTACAAATGCAAAAAGCAGTGCTATTGTGTTCAAACACGCTACATTTTCACTCTTCTTAGCATATCCATTCACTGATTTAACTAACAAATATGTACGGTCCTTAGTTATAAATACCACACGCTCTTTTACATTTTTTATCAGTCTGAGTTCTTGATTAATGTAACATGCAAAGTCAAGTCCTCAGTAAGCTCAAACTTCAGAACTCATAGATGAAGCTAGAATTACTTTGTATTCCCTATATCCAGACTTAGCATTACTGTGTATTCCCTATATCCAGACTCAGCATTACTGTGTATTCCCTGTATCCAGACTTAGAATTACTGTGTATTCCCTATATCCAGACTTAGAATTACTGTGTATTCCCTATATCCAGACTCAGAATTACTGTGTATTCCCTATATCCAGACTCAGAATTACTGTGTATTCCCTATATCCAGACTTAGCACCCAGACTCAGAATTACTGTGTATTCCCTATATCCAGACTCAGAATTACTGTGTATTCCCTATATCCAGACTTAGAACTACTGTGTATTCCCTGTATCCAAACTTAGAACTACTGTGTATTCCCTGTATCCAGACTTAGAATTACTGTGTATTCCCTGTATCCAGACTTAGAATTACTGTGTATTCCCTATATCCAGACTCAGAATTACTGTGTATTCCCTATATCCAGACTCAGAATTACTGTGTATTCCCTATATCCAGACTCAGAATTACTGTGTATTCCCTATATCCAGACTCAGAATTACTGTGTATTCCCTATATCCAGACTTAGAATTACTGTGTATTCCCTATATCCAGACTCAGAATTACTGTGTATTCCCTATATCCAGACTCAGAATTACTGTGTATTCCCTATATCCAGACTTAGAATTACTGTGTATTCCCTATATCCAGACTCAGAATTACTGTGTATTCCCTATATCCAGACTTAGAATTACTGTGTATTCCCTATATCCAGACTTAGAATTACTGTGTATTCCCTATATCCAGACTTAGAATTACTGTGTATTCCCTATATCCAGACTCAGAATTACTGTGTATTCCCTATATCCAGACTCAGAATTACTGTGTATTCCCTATATCCAGACTTAGAATTACTGTGTATTCCCTATATCCAGACTCAGAATTACTGTGTATTCCCTATATCCAGACTCAGAATTACTGTGTATTCCCTATATCCAGACTTAGCATTACTGTGTATTCCCTATATCCAGACTCAGAATGACTGTGCATTCCCTATATCCAGACTTAGAATTACTGTGTATTCCCTATATCCAGACTCAGAATGACTGTGCATTCCCTATATCCACACTTACAATTACTGTGTATTCCCTATATCCAGACTCAAAATGACTGTGAATTCCCTATATCCAGACTTAGAATTACTGTGTATTCCCTATATCCAGACTTAGCATTACTGTGTATTCCCTATATCCAGACTCAGAATGACTGTGCATTCCCTATATCCAGGCTCAGAATGACTGTGCATTCCCTATATCCAGACTCAGAATGACTGTGCATTCCCTATATCCAATCTTTTTACCATGTTTAATTCCCGTTGTCTCCTTTTCTTTCAGTGGAAGTCACATGTGCTTCAGACTATCTATTTACTGTCAGTCACCTAGGAGCCTTTCTGCTTTGTAAATATCTGCTTTTAACTAAAATATCATTTTTATTCTTTGTCCAGATTAAATATTTTCCCTAATGTGTAACAATTTCTCAGCTATAAAAGCATTAAGGTAAGCCATTAAATCACACAACTACATCTCCAATTTAATATAAACTTTTGAAAACTACTCAGGTAATTTCTTTGGTGACTTCATTATTTACAGGTTCATAGGTTCATAGGTGTGTACTAGGCTAATAGCCCTGGAGCCTTTACAAGCCTAGCCCAGAGAAGTGCCCTGGCATCATTTATTTATTTATTTATTTCCAGTTTGATAACCGGGGAAGTCCACTGGGCCCGAAAGCCCGTTTTCAGTGGAGGCCCGGGGAGAAAAGCTCCACGATAATACATTACACACAAAAACACAGCAGAAAAGATCTAAACTAATACATACAAAAACACACTCTGTTCTAATAGCATAATACTTTAACAAATTCCAAACAAGAAAGAGGAGCATTGGGCACAAAACATAAGAAAAAGATATATTAGTGAAACTGTGAATGTTAGTAAAGTGGGAAAGGAAAGGAAATTATAGAAAGAGTTTGAATGCAAGAGCAGGGATGCATGGGAGAAACGAATAAGAAGCAAAGAAATTAAAGGAGAGGAGTAAGAACAGGATAGAAAAGAACAGAATACTAAATGTTCAAATTATGGATGAGTCCAGGAGACCACCTTGAGAAAAAAAAAAAAAGAAAAAGTCAAAAGATTTAAGGAGAGAGTAAGCATAGCACTTGAAGAAAAATAAAGGGTTTATTCAGGGAGGAAGGAGGAGATAATGTAGAAGAGAGGGGAGCTAGGGAGAGAGTCAGAAGAAGGGAAACCAGGGGGGTGGAATGGAACTAGGATAAATAGAGATCTAGGTAGGAAGTATACAATTACATTTCCAATTTTGGAAAAGGTGAGAATGAAGAAGAGATTTAAAGTGTTCATAGCTTGTAGTGGCTCTTAGAAGGGAAGGAAGCGAGTTCCATTTTTTTGCTGTAGTATGGGAAAGTAGGAGTTGGCCAGGGGGTCATTTGGGTTTGTAAACTGAAATAAGATTTTGGTGGCTAGATCTTAGGGGCCTTGGAGGAGTGTATATGGTTAAGGTATTAGATAATGCTGGGCAAGCAGTGGGTTTAAAGATTAATTTGTGTGCAGTAGTAAGTTGGAGGAAATTGAGTTGATTAGGGAGTTCTAGCCATTGAAGACTACGGAGGCAGATGCAGTGGTGTGTAGAATGGCGGAGTTAGTAGCGAATTTGGCAATTTTGTAGTAGCAACTTTCAAGTTTTGTGGAGATAGAAGAGGAGATTGGATAGAAGAGGAGCACCATACAGCAGAGAAGGGAGAAGGAAGGTAGTGGCGAGAGTTTGTCTTGAAGATGGAGTAAGAAAGTTTGCATTTCTATAAAGCATACCGAGCTTCTGATGAGTTTTCTTTATGTTAAGTTGAATATGAATATTAAATTTCAAGTGTTCATCAATGGTTACTCGAGTAATTTAGCACTACTAACAACTTCTATAGAGGACTGGGAGGCTGGAAATTATGAAGGATGACTTATCAGGAGTCAGAGCTTTTGAAGGGGAGAAGAGAATGATGTGGGATTTATTGGCATTGAGGGAAAGATGATTTTGAAGCATCCAATTTTCTATGGTTGTGAAGGCCAATTGGGTTTTGGCTTGGAGCTCGGGAAGGTTAGGCGCAGAGCAGATAACAGTGGAGTCATCTGCGTATTGTACTATTTGAGCAAGAGGAATAGAAGAGTGGAGATCATTGATAAAGATGTTAAAGAGCAAAGGCCCGAGAATAGAACCCTGAGGGACTCCGGTAGGGGTAGGTAGGAATTTTGAGGTACCAGTTTTCCATTTCACAGCTTGGGATCTATCAGAGAGATAACTCATGCTGCCCAACGTTAATTCCCAATGCCTCTATCAAGTAGAGCCACTGGAGTGATCCCCGAGGTGAACATTCTATTACCCATCCACTCACCAAGATTTCTCTTTGAGAGGGCCAGTGAGGTGCTCTGCTTGACATGTATGGGAAGTCTATTCCAGAGCATGGGCAGTCTCTGGGTTATGAACCTGTCCATCCAGCATGTTCTGTTGATTGTGGAAATGAGGTTGAGGTCTCTGGAGCGTGTGGTGTGGAGGGATTGGGATTTCTTTAGCTGTAGCATTTCTAACAGAACTGGGTCAGACATGGCTTTATAAGTCAAGCAAAGATCGGCTCTAAGTAGACAATATGAGACAGAGAATACCTGGAGTCTTTTGAGTCTGTCTGTGTAGGACATGTGCTTAATGCCTAGGATCCTCTTCGTGAGGTACTTCTATGGCCTCTCCAGTTGTTGCAGGTGTCTAGTGAGGTACATGCCAAATGGGGCATTGTACTCAATGACTGGCCTAATGAGGGAAGAGTAGAGGGAGACATTGACCTCTTTCTTCCTGGATGCAAAACCCTTGGTAATGAGATGTGCCACATAGAAGGACTTTCTGACCACAGTGGCAATGTGGTGGTCGATGAAGAAATTGCTGCCAACCTGCATCCCCAGATATCCTATAACACCTTCAGTGTTCAGTGGGCTCCCATCGATGTGGTAATTAGTGGGAATTGAGTTTTTACCAAAGGGGATGATGACTAATGTTTTGGCATTAACCTTAAGGCCATGGTTCCAACACCAGCATTGGTCTCAGTGAGGCCTTTCTGTAGGATGTGTGCATCACTTGGGAAGTTAATAATGGCTCCCAGCTTACAGTCATCTGCATACTTGGTCAGCCAGAGTCCCTTTGTGTTGGCCTGAACGTCTGACAAGTAGATGCCAAACAGGACAGGACCCAGGACCAATTCCTGTGGGACTCCACTTGTGACTGGTTGGCAGTCTGACTTGGAGTCTACTACTTTCACACTGTGTGTTCAATCTGTGAACCAATTTGCAACCCACCTAATGATATAGGGGTTGATGAATAGTTTGGTGAGCTTATCAGTAATTCTCAAGTGAGGAATGGTATCAAAGGCCTTGGCCAGATCAAGGTAGGCTGTATGCACTGCCTTACCTTCATCCACAGCCCTGGTGGCTGACTCAAAGAAGTCAACCAGGTTGAGCAGGCATGATCTCCCTTTTACAAAGCCAAACTGCATGGGATCTAGAGTTTGGAGATTTCCTATATCCTTGTTAATCAGGTCCATAATGATGTGCTCCATAGCTTTACATATCAGACTCATCAGGCTAAAGGGGTGATAATTCCCAGGGTCTGTTGTTGCTCACCCTTTATGGAGAGGGCTGACTGTAGCTTTGTGCCATTTGTTAGGGAGAAAGCCTGAGGTGAGGCTGTGATTGAACAGGGCACACAGATGTGGTGCCAATTCACTTTGTAGCTCATGTAGAACACAGTCTGGGATATTATTGGGTCCCATGGAAGCTGTATTCTTGGCCTTGGACAATGTAGCTTTAACCTGTGCTGCAATAATGCTGGGTGCCTGACATTCTTCCGGTATTGTGACTGGTCCTTTAGGGGGGAGAGAGGGGTAAGGTTGGCACTGAATCTGTCGGCCAGAATGTTGGCAATATCTGTTGGCTCAGTATCAGAGGTACCATTGTGCAGTAACTCAGAGCATATCTGGGTATTGCCATGGAGGTTCTTGATATAACTATAGAAGGCTTTGTGATTGTTTTTAGTGTCTGCCACAATTCTGTCTTCATAGCTGACTTTAGAGTTTTTCCAGTCTTGGGACTTCACCTTTTTCTGCAACAGTTTCTTCTTTCTGTTGTAAAGTTTATTAATGGCAGGGGACCACCAGATTGGCTTCCTTTTTTTGATGGAGAGTGTCTTGGTTCTGTTGGGTATGGCTAGTTCCATGCATTTATGTACATGTTCATACAGTGCATTGGTGTATTATTCGACTATCATGCAGCTATTTTCCATTGGCATGGGTGCAGTGAAATTAGCCATCTCTGTTTTTAGGAGCCCAAAGTCAGCTTTGGAGAGGTTTTTCAAGGTGGTTACCTTCGCTGGGGGGGTGAGATGTTAATTTTTATGGTGATTAGTTTATGGTCAGATCCGACTAGGGAGGGATTGACTACTGGTGTAGAGCAATGGTTGTTCATGTTAGTAATACTAGGTCAAGGATGTTGCTTCCTCTAGTGGGAGTCAGAATGAGCTGGTCCAGGGCATTGGAATTGATGAATTCCAGGAAGCGTTAGCCCAGTGTATTGGTGCATGAGTAGTTCTCCCAGCTGATGGAAGGCTAGTTGAATTCTCCTCGTATGAGAGTGATGGGTTGGACCTTGATAGATTCCAGGGTGTTTAGGAACATGGACTGAGAGTCTAGGGACATGATTCGGGGCCTATAGCAGGCTATGACCTGGATCGCTGTCTTACCCAATGTTAGTTGTACCTGAAGTATCTCAGATGCTTTATGCTGGGCTACTAGTCTGGAGGTGTGCATATCCTTTAGGAATATGGAGACACCACTACCTTTGGAGCTATGGTCCATGTTTCAGGGCCGAAAGGTGTGGAATGAGTTATAGCCTAGTAGTGCAGGGGTGCCTTCTGCCGCTTTAAACCAAGTCTCCATTACAGTACAAATGTCAATGTTCTCCATTTTGAGGAGTGCTTCGAGTGAGTGCACCTTGAGATTTAGACTTCTACTGTTGAACAGCACGACCCCCAGATTGCATTTATTTATAGTTCTTATGGTGGTAATTTTATGTTTGGAACAATACCTAAAAAAGGCACTATAGGGGTGGCAAGAGCCTTAGCCAGTACTCAGAAACCCAGGTGTGACAGATGCAGGTCATCCCTGGCAAGGCATCAAAGTCTGTCAATCATGTTGTTCCAAGCAGACAGATACTGGATCCCCTTAGAATGACACCAGAAACTTAGTAAATTGTTGAAGTCAATCATTTTTGTTTGTACTGCAGTATCATTCTGGGTGATGGTAGGATACTGCTCAGGGCTAGGGTCATACCTGCCTGGGCCACATAATCTGAGAGCTCCATCATGTCTCTTTTCATGTAGTCCAAAAGGTGCGTCTCAGGTCATTCACAACCACTTGTACTTGTTGTGGAGTGACCTGAGTGCAAGTGTTATGGGACAGATTCTGGCACCTGATAGACAGCTGACTGTTACCTTCTCCTTATTCAACCTAGTGAGTGCGACATCTGTGTGCTTGGGTCTATATCATAAAGACGAATGTTTACTCACCTGAATGCCTAAACATCGCCCCGTCTTTATCTAACCACGAAAACATCAATCGTACAGAAGCGCAAAAGCAAACATGTTGAATCGTCATGGTTGGCCTTTCTGTGTTATAGCTCCGCAAGGTGTGCGATAGTTACGGACCTTAGGGTTAGTATGCGGGTTAAGGTAAGTGCATAGATGGTAATGTATGTTAGATTTAGTGTAGGGTTAAAAGCAGGGTTTTGTTAAGTGTATGTGTGTGGATTATTTAGTTTGTTTGGGTTTAGCTTTTTAAGGTAAGTGTGCGATAGTTACAGACCTCAGGGTTAGGGTGCAGGTTAAGTGAAGTGCATACATGGTGGTATATGTAAGATCTAGTGTAGGGTTAGAAGTAGGGTTTTGGTTAGTGTATGTATGTGGTTTATTTAGTTTGTTTGTGTAGGTAGTGTGTAGCGGGCAGTGGGGTGGGACAAGTATGACAGTTCGACTTTTTGAATTTCGCAGTTTAGGGCATTCAGTGTATATGCAGTTTGCGGAATATGTGTCGATGTTTAAGTATTCAGGTAAGTAAACTTTCATCTTTATAATATAGACCCTGTGTGCCTCACTATTGAATCACCTAGGATTAGTGTATTGGGAAAGGTCTTTAGCCTTAGAGGCTTAGGTTGAGTGGCACACTGTGGAGGTGAGCTATGTGTCCTGTGGTTTGTGCTGTGTTGTGGTATTTAGTGCGTTTCTATCTTGGAGGTCTGAGCTCTTTGGGTAAATTTCTATTGACAGCCTCTGTGAAGGTGGGTATGCGGTTTGTGTTTTTATGTGAGAGATGTGATGGCAGGTGTTTAGGAGGACTATGTGTTCTCTGTAGTGTGGTGCAGGTGTTAACCTTCTCCTCTTGACCAGCTAGTCTGGTCTTGGCTGGAGAGTGCGCAGCTTCCAATTTGGTGATATAAGTGCATCTCTCATAAGTCTGAGTGTTGGGAGGTAGGAGGAGAGGGTTGTCTGTACATGAGGCAGTTGCTACAGTGCCTCAGAATGCCCAAGTGCACCAGATTAATAGGAGAAATTCTGTAATGTTGCCCACTTTCCTAGTATAGTCCTCACCCCAGATACCCATCAATCGGATGTTGGTGGGATATAGCATTAGCTTCATTAATTTGCTAAAAGCAGCCAAATAGTGGACCCCAGGGTGGGTTCTATAGAACTAATAAGAGCATCCCACGTCCCTCACGAATTTCCTTTTCCATCTTTTTTGTGATCTTCCTACCCTTTTTAAGAATTCATAGTGATACAGCAACAACAGTCAGATGGGACAAAAAAGGCATCCACAACCTTCAATCTCTACATTATTTTGTGCTATCTTGTTTCTCTTGAATAGAAACAATCGGATTTTTTTTCTTTATTTTCCAGCAAGTATAATCAACAAATGTAATCAGTATCAGTAGCATTTGCTCTATGATCTCATTTCAGTAAATATAATATCAAACCATCTGCAGATGTATTTCCTCCAACAGAGAACATTGAACTGATAAGACAGCGACCTTGTCTTGTATGTCTCCTTACTCTGCTCGGTTCCATATATCGATTCGTTATTTTAATCTAAAGCTAGGTATTTCCTTTTAAGAATCTAACACTGGGGATTTTATAACCTTCTATAGCTTTGCAAATGCCACTCTATATAACAAATAATAAGCTGAAAAATATTGCAAATATACTACTGAATTTGCTCACCACTGCCTAAAATATTTGTTTGCTAAATGATTCAGAATAAATACTGGTAAATATTGCTTTGTGAGCTGCTGCAATCTTTTACATTTAAATTGTAAGGAGCTTCTTAAAAAATAAACTTTATTTCATTTAGAAGTCTGTTCCTGATTATTTCTGAAAATGTTTAGGGAATTATTTAAGAGCACAACTGGGTGATAATCACAGCTCTCAACCTCTTAGAACAAAATATCTGGGCAAACCCAAAAATAATGGAGGACAAATTTTAAATATTGCTATTATAAACTTAGAAAGCCACTAGAATAAAAAGGTATTGTAATACATTTTCTTTTTTTAAAACTTGTTATTATATTTTCATAACAATGAATGTCTCAGCATATTTACTTCACATTAACCCTCATTATATTGTATTGTTTTGAATGCTTCATGAATTTTGAGCTTAAATGTTTTATCTTTTACTTTTGTATAATTTTTAGTAGTAATCTAATGGACTATCCTGGTAAACCAACTGCAAATAAATAAATAAATAAATAAAATAAATTGAATAAACAAATTAATTATAAAACCAACAAATAACTATTTACATAAGTCAAGAGCTGATTAATACATCAAAGTTGAACAAATCAACAATTAGCATTTTTCATAGGTTCATAGGTGTGTACTAGGCTAATGGCCCTGGAGCCTTCACAAGCCTAGCCCGTAGGATTACCCTGGCATCGTGCCACCCGACCTTAGTTCCCAGTGCCTCTGTTGAGTAAACTCACAGGAGTAATCCTTGGGGTGAATTTTCTATTTCCCATCCACTCATCAAGATTTCTCTTGAAGAGGGCCAGTGAGGTGCTCTGTTTGACATGTATGGGAAGTCTATTCCATAGCATGGGCACTCTCTGGGTTATGAACCTGTCCATCCAGCATGCTCTGTTGATTGCAGTAATAAGGTTGAGGACTCTGGAGGATATGGTGCGGAGGAATTGGGATTTCTTTAGTTGTAGCATTTCTAACAGAGCTGGGTCAGACATGGCTTTTTAAGTCAAGCAGAGATCGCCTCTAAGTAGGTGATATGAGGCAAAGAATAGTAGGAGTTTTTTGAGTCTGTCCATATAGGACAAATGTTTAAGGCCTAGGATCATCTTTGTGAGGTACTTTTGTGGCCTCTTCAGCTGTTGCAGTTGTTTAGTGAGGGGGCATTATACTCAATGATTGGCCTAATGAGGGAAGAGTAGAGGGAGACAATGACCTCTTTCTTCCTGGATGCAAAACCCTTAGTGATGAGATGTGACACATAGAAGGACTTTCTGACCACAGTGGCAATGTGGTGGTCAAAAGAGAGTTTGCTGTCAACCTGTGTTCCCAGAGCTCTTATAACGCCTTCTGTGTTCAGTGGGCCACCATTGATGTGGTAATTCCTGGGAACTGGGCTTATCCCAAAGGGAATGACAACACATTTTTTGGCATTGAGCTTAAGGCCATGGTTCTGACACCAGTTGTTGGTCTCAATGAGACCTTTCTGTAGGATATCAAAATCACTTCAGGAGTTAATAATATCTCCCAACTTGCAATCGTCTGTGAACTTTGTCAGCCAGTGTCCCTTCGTGTTGGCCTGGATTTCAGAGAAGTAGATACCAAACAGGAGAGGACCCAGGACTGAACACTGTGGGACCCCACTTGTGACTGATCAGCAGTCTGACTTGGAGTCAGCTACTTTCACACTGTGGGTTTTATCTGTGAGCCAGTTTACAACCCACCTAGTGATATAGGGGTTGATGCCCAGCTTAGTGAGTTTTTCTATGATTCCTAAGTGGGTAATGGTATCAAAGGCCTTGGCCAGATCAAGGTAGGCCGTACGAACCACCTTGCCTTCATCCACAGCTCTGGTGACTGACTCAAAGAAGTTGACTAAGTTGAGCAGGCATGATCTACCCTTCACAAAACCAAACTGTGTGGGATCCAGAGTTTGGAGATTCCCTATATCCTTGTTTATTAGGTCCATGATGACGTGTTCCATAGCTTTGCATATCAGACTCATCAGGCTAATGGGGCGATAGTTCCCAGGGTCTGTAGTTGCTCCTCCTTTGTGGAGAGGGATGACTGTAGCAGTGAGCCATTTGGTATGGACAAAGCCTGAGGTGAGGCTGTGATTGAACAGGGCACACAGGTGAGTGCCAGTTGACTCTGTAGTTCATGTAGAACATAGCCAGGGATATTGTCAGGTCCCATAGAAGCTGTATTCATGGCCTTGGACAGTGCTGTTTTAACCTGTGCAGCAGTAATACTGGGTGCCTGGCAATCTACTGGTATTGTGACTGGTCCTTTGGGGTGGGAGGGGTAAAGTTGGCATTGAGTCTGTCGGCCAGTATATTGGCAATATCTGTTGGCTCTGTATAGGAGGTACCATTGTGCAGCAACTCAGAGCAAATCTGGGTATTGCCGAGATATTCTTTACATAACTATAAAGGCCTTGTGGCTGTCTTTACTATCTGCTGCAATTCTGTTTTCATAGCTAGCTTTAGAGGATTTGGTGAGGGATCTCAACTTTTTGTAGAGGCTGATAAGGGAGTTTTTCCAGTCTTGGGACTTCACCTTATTCCACTTCAGTTTCCTCCATCTGTTGCAGAGTTTGTTTATGGCAGGGGACCACCGGATTGGCTTCCTTTTTTTGGAGGAGAGCATCTTGGTTCTATTGGGTATGGTGAGATCCATACATTTGTGTACGTGTTCGTACAGTGCATTGGTGTATGATTTGGCGGCATACCTCTCAACTGGACAGATTTTCACAAAATGTCCAGAATTTTGCCTCATATTTTTGGTGTGTTCCTCCTAAAATCTGTATTTTTCAGGCAAATAGCTGAGGATTAAAATCATTAAATAATGACAAACATTTGAGGTTAAGACTCCACATCCTTCGGGAAACTCATGCTAGTGCAAAATCTATTATTCTATCAACATTTTATGTTTGTAAGAGCAATATTTAAAATCTGTCTCAATTTGTCCCTCCATCATTCTAGGCTTTGTCCAGATTTTTTGCTCTAAGAGGTTGAGAGGTATGTCTGGCAGTTATGCAACTATTCTCCATTTGCATGGGTGCTGTGAAGTTAGCCACCTCTGTTTTTAGGAGCACAAAGTTAGCTTTGGAGAAGTTTTTCATGGTGGTTACCTTTGTGGAGGGGGGTGGGTAGGATGTGGATTTCCAAGGTGATTAGATTGTGGTCAGATCTAACCAGGGAGGAGTTGACTATTGCTGTAGCGCAACGGTCGCTCATGCTAGTAATGGCCAGGTCAAGGATGTTGCTACCTTTAGTGTGGGTAAGAACGAGCTGGTCCAGGGCATTGGAATTAATGAATTCCAGGAAACGTTGAGCAAGTGTGTTGGTACATGAGTAGTTTTCCCAGTTAATGGAGGGGTAGTTGAAGTCACCCAGTATGAGAGTGTTACATTGGACCCTAATGTTTTCCAGGGTGCTTAGGAACATGGAGTGTAAGTCTTGGGACATAGTTTTGGACCTATAGCAGGCTACGACCTGAATTGCTGTCTTGCCCAATGTTAGCTGAACCCAAAGTATCAAAGATGCATTATGTTGGGCTGCCAGTCTGGAGGTGCGCGCATCCTTTATGAATATGGAAACACCACAGCCTTTGGAGCTTCAGTCCAATTTCTGGGGACGAAAGGTGTGGAATGAGTTATTGCCTGGTAGTGCAGGTGTGCTTTCTGCTGTCTTGAACCAGGTCATTGTTATGGCACGAATGTCAATGTTCTCCATTTTAAGGAGTGCTTTGAGCGACTGCATTTTGAGAATTTGACTTCTAGCATTGTGTAGCATGACCCTCAGATTGCATTTGTTTGTAGCTGTTACAGTGGTAATTTGGTCTTTGAACACCACCAGAAAAAGGCACTATAGGGGTGGCAAGAGTCTTGGCCAGTATCCAGAAGCCCAGGGGTGACAGATACAGGCCGTCTCTGGCAAAGCATCGAGGTCTGTCAATCATGTCGTTCCAAGGCAGAGAGATACTGGATCCCCTTAGAATAACACCAGAAACTTAGCCAGTTGTTGAAATCAATCATTTTCTGCTTGTACTGTGGTATCATTCTGGGTGATGGTAGGATGCTGCTCAGGGCTAGGGTCATACCCACCTGGGCTACATAATCCAAGAGCTCCTCCATGTCTATTTTCATGTAGTCCAGGGAGGTATGTCTCAGGTCATTCATACCCACATATACAATGACAGAGTCATATTTGTACCTGTTGTTGAAGGACCTGAGTGCGTGCGTTATGTAGCAGATCCTGGTACCTGACAGGCAGCTGACTGTTACTTTCTCCTTATTCAACACAAATCTTAAGTTTAAGCCAAGACATATAACAATATAATACTAGACATTCTCATTTTTATAGTATGCAATTCAGTACAGCAACCATTTTTTTCCATACTAATAAATTCAACACTATAAAACCAAAGATTTAGAAATATTATATCTATCTGACCATAGGGCTTGAATGAAATTAATTTCTTTCCAAAAAGGGGACATGACCTCACATTCATATAGCATATTTATTTATTTATTTATTTATTCATTTATTTATTTATTTTTACATTTGTTTACCAGGATAGTCCGATGGGACACATGTCCATTTACAGTGGAGGCCCGGGGAGAAAAGCTCCACATTCAGTACAGAAAAACAAATAGTTTAACAATATGATCATCTATATAGAACTAAAAACAATAACAATAGATAAAAATACAACTTTTGATAGAAAAAAACAAAATTAGACACTAGATAAAAATACAACTTTCGATACAGAAACAGAAATTGACACTAAATACTTACACAAGATAAGCATTATAACTGACTATAGAGACAGAGACTACTTATAAATTAATTAGTGTAAGTTTAGCATGAGCTAGTATAACTATTAGAAACTTGAGCATAAAAATAAAATACCTGATAGTGTAGAAAAATTACAGTAGGTATAATTGGATATGAAGCTATCTGGGGTGGTAAAACAATGAAGATTAGTAATGCATGGACATAGCCAGGAATTTATTACATGTAATTTAAGTGAGTTTTTGAACAGCATAATAGTGGAGGCAGAAGATAAAGTGGGGGAAGGTTATTCCAGGATTTAGCCACGTTATGGGAGAATAGTGCTTTACCTGCAGTGTTGGTAGCCTTAGATATTTTTCAGAACCACATTTCCATCATTTAATTGTATTTGACTTGTACATAATTGTAATTTTGTTAGGAGTAACAAAAGCTCTAGGTAAGAATTTCCAAGTTAAATTTTCCAATATAATGAGGATGTGGTTTTATCTGTAAATTTTAATTTTTTTTTCTTGTTTTCTTCAGTGAAGTCTTTGTTATTAATGTTTGAGGAATAATTCCAATAGGATTTATCTAAATCTGTGAGATCTAATCTAAGAATTTCATAAATTTGTGACAAATATGGTTTATTTTTCATTGTATTATTAATATTTATTAAGAATTCCAATATTTGGGGAATGGTCTTATTTATCTCCGTGTTCACAAAATCTGTAAATATTTGTATTATTGACCAATTCTTAGACTTATGATTGTATATAGACCCTAAATTTTCAACAGTATGTATATCAGTACCATTTAAGAATTGACACCAATAAATTAAGTTACTTTGTTCTTTTAACTCAATCATTTTGATGAAGCTGTGAGTTTCTAATGTCTATATCACAGTATCGAAATCTTACTACATCAAATCACTAAAGGTCGACCTCTAGTGATAGATGTAGTAAAACATTGAAAAACGCTTAAAAAACAAAAAAACAAACAAAAATAAAAACTAACTAGCATAGGCAGCGGGGCAAGCACGCCTGCCATGTGGGGGGCACACACCTCACCTATTTAAATATTCCAACTCTGAGACCATACTACATTGAGGTAAATGGAAATCTCCCCCTACGGAGATTTCCCTTTACCTGCATGATGTTCTGCGCTTTCGATGTTGCGGTGCCGACAATATCAGCTTCGATATTGTCGGCTTTCGACATTGTGAAGTAGACCCGAGTTTCTAAGCATTCAAATGTATATGCTATTGGAAATATAGAAAATATTAATGAGTGGATTCAATAAAACCTATATGGTCATTTTTCCACCATCTGTACTCTGCAGTTCACCCCTAAGCCCTGCGTTTGCGAGATGGTGAGTGGCATGCAACAGTGACTAGCAGTGAAAAATTACACAGGCAGTTGTGTATGTGTGTTAGGCAAATGTGAATGCCATGCCAGCTCTGGTAGCATAAATATACTTAGCCAAACATACAGAATACCCACAGTCATATATTTGATAATGTACCTCAAAAGACAAATACAGCAGCTGGAGAGGACACAGGACTTTCTCAGCAAGATAACACGGGGCCTACAAACCATGCCATAATGTATGTGGATAGATTACAAGCCATGTCACTGTAGTCTGTCTTGTATAGGATGAGATGATATCTGCCTGGGCACCAGGCCAGTGTCTGACTATGCCCTAGTGGGATGACTGCATATCTAAAAATCTGATATAGCTGATGACATCAGCATTGTCTGTTGAGTGCGCTCACACACATACACACACACACACACACACACACACACACACACACACACACACACACACACACACACACACACACACACACACTCTTGACTGTAGTGAGAATAGAATCCCTACCCATACCTCCCAACCTGGAAACATCAAAATTCTGGACAAAGGCCCATGAAAAGTTGGTACAACTGAACAAAAATCAGGATGCTGATTAACATAAAATCTGCATACATAATTATGTAATCCCACCCACTCCAATGGAATGGTGAGAGATCAACATAAAGATTGATGTCATTAAATAATAATAAAAAATGGCAGACATTTGAATTTCAGACTTCAAATCCCTCGGAAAATACATAATAATGCAACATCTATTATTCCAGCAACTAGCCAAGTAGTTTACAGGAGCAATATTGAAAATCTGTCCCAATTATTGGGCCTTTGTCCCACCAGTATTTTTGGCTTTCTTGCTCTGAGAGATTGAGAGGTATGATCAGCATATTGTATAAAATCTCATCACTTCACGCCCATTTTCAGGAAATGATATGCAGGAATACTGTTCCCACCCAGCAGAGATGGACTTGTCCACAATAAAGCTTGACAACTCCAATTTCTCCACGAGAAAAAAGAAACATACACGTGCGGTATGGAATATTGGTCAGAATACACTGATCTGTGGATAAACTAATTACTGAAGAACAAGTAATTTGATTAATATAACCTACATTTTTACAGTGCATTTCTAAACAGTAAAACAGCTTAAAAGTCAGGGGTCAGCCTTATGAATAGGCAACTGTATTTTGTGCTCTCTACCGACTTAAATGGTTCATATGAATATTATACTGACCAGTCCCTATCCCTAGCCTGTACAAACGTAGACAGCAATACAGCAGAAGCAATGCAATCACTTCTCTGCTGAGCTGAAAGAGAGCTGTCCTCTGTGACTGTCTACTAAGTCCTTCTCAGTTTCTTCCCCACCCTGGTGTCAGCAATTGCTTTGCTTATTAAGTGCAATCCAACACCTTTTCTCTCAAAATTGCCCCAGTTTTAGGAGGGATTAAGAAGCAAAGAGAAATTTTGAACCAAAATCAGACAGTAAATTTGAGATATCGGAGCCCATTAATTCATTCATTATACACTTTCATGATTATGGTCAAAAAGCTAAAACTGAAACGGGCATTTAACAATCAGGAAGCAGACAATGAAAAACAAGTAAACACGATGTTCTTTGCAAACTTTTTTATCCATTGCCAGCCTGTCACCTAAGACTAAGAGTTTTTACAAATATTTTTTTTTAATTTATTTTTTTTTTTATTTAAATTCAAATAGAAATAAAACAACTGTGTGAGTTAATAAAATGTAATTAGCCTACCCCACGCAATCCAGTTATCACACTCAACATTTTTCCTAAAAAATACTCTTTGGACAGTCCGTGATGGCATGTGACATTTGCGTTCCGAAGTTGAAGATATATGCACTTTTAATTTGTTTGGTGGGAAGGTATTAGTCTCACCCTGTCTGGCAAGCATATTAAACATATTAATTTGCCATTACTCTCTGGCTATCTCTAATTTTTCTTTAGAATACATTTCTCTCTGTGGCTCTCATAAAATCGCAATATTTATGTTACAGAAATAGAAAAAGAAAATGCAAACTACAATTGCATTAGTCAATAAATTCTTCATAGATCTAAACATTTGTGTTCCCCTCCCCATGTGCTTATGTAAATATGCTCACCTCATACCCTTCTGGAAATGGTTATATATTATGGTACTCTGCCTCACCAAACCATTGAAAAATACTAATGAATGAAAATACATTTGGATACAGATTATGGAAGCAAATCATTTACAAAATAAATAGAAAATGTGCATTTTTAAATGCAGGATAGTTTATTTTCACACAACTTGCTGCATACTTCTTAACTGTCCAGATTTTTGCCTCTTGTTTTTGGTCTGTTTGTCAAAAAACTTGTGGTTTTCTGGAAAATAGCCAGTGATAAAAGTGACTAAAAACATTAGAATTTAAGACTTCAAATCCTTCAGAAAATGTATGCTTTGATAACACAAATCTTGTTATTCTATGAACGTTCTAAATAGTAATACTAAAAATCTGTCCATATTTTTTTACTTTTGCCAACTCCCCATCATTTAAGGCTTTGTCCAGATTTCTTGAAATAAGAGGTTGATCTGGCTCATGTTTTCTAACACCTAGTCATATCACGATTCATGTTACAAAACAGCACCACAGTCAGCAGGGTGTGAACGCACACAATCAACAATTAACTGAGACCCCAAAGCCTCTCTGTGTTGGAGGGAAGCCTTCTAGCTTATCAGTGGGAGTGGTAAGCACTAGGTAGCCTATCTACCACAAGAGTCGTTTCTAGCCCAGAAATTGTAGTTTATTGGCAGTTTGGGCAGTTTTTCTATCTCTTTCAACTTTCTGGTTTAAAAGCCAGTGTTTGCACTTGTTTCCCACCTTTCCTGTAACTAGTCTAGTCCAGCTACAGATTTGCTGTATCCAGGACTGTTTGTAAGCTTCTGAGCCACCCAAGCCTTTCTGTGCTGGAAGGAAGCCTTTTAGCTTATCAGTGGGAGTGGTAAGCACTAGATGGTCTATCTACCACAAGATTCGGGTACAGATTCTAAGTTTTAGCACTTGAATTTGCTTATTTGTGCTCAGCACTTGTTCAGAACTTGTTGTGAGCACTAAATAAGCTGCAGATTACTACAGCACTCAACCTTCCTCTTTACCTAGAGGAAAACAGTTTTTGTACTTACTTTCCTCACTTGCTTAGGGAAAAACAGCTCTTATGCTCACTTTCCTCACTTGTCTAGAGGAAACTATTTTTTTATTCAGGCATGTCCAAGAGTCAGCTCCCAGTGTTCTCTCCTGTCTATCTGATGAATCTGGGCATCTTGGAGCAATGTAGCAATTGTCTCATGTACACAGACAACCCTCTCATCCTACCACCCAACACCACAACATGTGAGAGAAGCACTTATCTAGCCAAACTGGAGGTAAAGCTCTCTCCAACCAAGACTGAACGTGACAGTCAAGATGAGAAGGTAAACACTTGCACCACACCACACTCATCACTTAGTCCCAATAAACCTACACCACCAAAATCCACACATAGAAACACAAAAACATTTGTGGAGGCTCTCAGTAATAATCTGCTCAAGCAACACAGACCTCCAAAGCAGAAACGCAAGCAACCTCCACTCCCAACACAACCCAAATGACACATAGCCCACAGACTCAGTGTGCCACTCAACCACAGCCCATAAGGCAAAACAATGTACCCAACACACTAGTCATAGGTGACTCCATAGTCAGGCACACTGATGTCCCACTCACCAGGCTAAACATGGAGAAGGTTACTGTCAGCTGCCTGTCGGGTTCCAGGATCCACCACATAACCCATGCACTCAGGTCACTCCACAACAAGTACAAATATGACTCTGTCATTGTCCATGTTGGTGTGAATGACCTGAGATGTACCTCCCTGGACTACATGAAAAGAGACATGGAAGAGCTCTCCAATCTTGTAGCCCAGTCAGGTATGACCTAGCACTGAGTAGCATCCTTCTATTGCCCAGAATGATACAGCAGTACAAGGACAAAATGATTGACTTCAACAATTGGCTAATCTTCTGGTGTCATTCTAAGGGGATCCAGTATGTGTCTGCCTGGGACGACATGGTCGACAGACCACGATGCTTTGCCAGTGATGGCCTGCACCTGTCAGCCCTGGGATTCTGGATACTGGCTAAGGATCTTGCTGTCCTTTAGTGCCTTTTTTAGGTGAGGTTCAAATGACAAATTCACCACCATAACAGGAACAGGCAAGCAAAAACTGAGAGTAATGCTACTCAATGCTAGAAGTCTAAACCTCGAAATACACTCCCTCGAGGCACTCCTTAAAATGGAGAACATCGATATCTGTGCAGTGAGTGAGACCTGTTTCAAGGCTCCAGAGAGCACCCCTGCATTACCAGGCTATAACTCATCCCACACTTTTTGGCCACCTAACCTCAACCGGAACACCAAAGGCGGAGGTGTGTCCATATTCATTAAGGATATCCACACTTCCAGGCTAGTTGCTCAGCGTAATGCATCCAAGGTTCTCCAAGTGCAACTAACTCTGGGCAAAACTGCAATCCAAATTGTAGCTTGCTACAGATCCCCACTCCTCTTTTCTTGATATACTGGAAAAATTTAGGGTTTAACCAAACACCCTAATAATGGGCGATTTCAACTACCCCACCATTAACTGGGAAAACTACTCATGTACCAACTCCTTCGCTCAACGCTTTCTGGAATCCATAAATTCCAATGCCCTGGATCAACTTATCCACACCCCCACCAGAGGCAACAATATCCTAGACCTAGTCATTACCAACATGAGCGACTGGTGTTCCACACCTGAAGTCAACTCCTTGTAGATAAGATCCGACCATAAGCTAATCACCCTAGATATCCACATCCCGCCCCCACCCCCCATTAAGGAAATCATGATAAAAATTTTCTCCAAAGCCAACTTTATGCTTCTTAAGACAGAAGTGGTGAACTTCATGACACCCATGCAGATGGACAATGCAATTACAACTGCTGAATCCTACACAGATGTACTCTATAAGCACTTAAACGAGTGCATGGATCATGCTATCCCAAACAGAACCAAGACACTATCCTCGAAAAAAGAAAGCTAACCTGGTGATCCCCTGCCATAAACAAATTCTACAACAGAAGGAAGAAACGGTTGCAAAAGAGAGCAAAATCCTATGAGTGGGGGAGTTTGCTGTTCAGTCTCAATAAGAAGCTGAGATCCCTTATAAGATCCTCCAAAGCCAGCTACGAAAACAAAATCGCCACTGATTCTATGGACATCCACAAAGCATTCTATAGCTATGTCAAGAATCTCAATGGCAACACCCAAGTCTGCTCTGAGTTACAGCACAACAGCATGAAAATTACAGAACCAACTGATATTGACAACATCCTAGCAGATAGGTTCAGTACTAACTTCACCCCCCTCTCACCCCCTAAAGGGCCCATATCTATACAGGAAGAATGCAGAGTCCCTATAATCACAACTACACAGGTAAAAGCTGCACTTTCTAAAGCCAAAAACACAGCATCCATGAGACCAGACAATATCCCAGGCTGCATTTTACATGAACTTCAGAATGAACTGACTCCCCACCTAAGCACCATGTTCAATCATAGCCTCACATCAGGCTTTGTGGCTACTGAATGGTGCATAGCAACAGTTATCCCACTCCACAAAGGGGGAGCCACCACTGATTCCGAGAACTATCGCCCTATTAGCCTGATGAGCCTGGTCTGTAAGGCCATGAAATGTATCATCATGGAACTCATAAACAAAGACATTGGTGACCTCCAAATTCTGGACCCTACCCAGGTCGAGTTTGTGAAAGGTAGATTATGCCTCCTGAACCTGATCAACTTCTTTGAGACAGTCACCAAAGCTGTAGATGAGGATAAGGTGGTTCACACAGCCTATCTTGACCTTGCCAAGGCTTTTGACACCATCCCCCATTCTGGAATTATAGCTAAACTCACTAAACTAGGTATAAATCCCTACGTCACAAGATGGGTTGCCAATTGGCTCACTGACAGAACCCACACTGTAAAAGTTGCAGACTCCAAATCTGACTTCAAACCAGTGACAAGTGGAGTACCACAGGGTTCAGTCATGGGACCTCTTCTGTTTGGTATCTACTTCTTTGAAGTACAGGCTAATATAGAAGGCCTTTGGCTAACAAATTTCACAGGTGACTGCAAACTAGGAGCCATAGCTGAGTCCCCAAATGATGTGGACATCCTACAGAAGGGCATCACTGAGAGAAATTCCTGGTGTCAGAGCCATGGCCTCAAGCTCAATGCCAAAAAGTGCACTGTCATCCCATTTGGTAAAAACTCTCTACCCATGAACTACCACATAGGTGGCAGTCTACTTAACACCGAATGTGTGATAAGAGACCTGGGGACCCAGGTGGACAGTAGTCTCTCCTTTGATAATCACCTCCCCATAGTAGTCAGGAAATCCTTCTACATGGCACACCTCATCACAAAAGGGTTTTCATCTAGGGGAAAAAAGAGATCATTGTTCCCCTCTACTCGGCACTCATTAGACCCATTATAGAATACAATGCCCCTTTTGGAATGTACCTCACAAGACATCTGCAAAAGCTGGAAAGGCCACAGAAGTACCTCACAAAGAGGATTACTTACCTCAAACAGATGCCCTACACTGACTGTCTCAAAAAACTCCAGCTTTACTCCATAGCATTTCGTCTACTCCAAGGTAATCTCTGCCTAACATATAAAGCTATGTCAAATGCAAAGCTGTTGGACATGCTACACCTAAAGAAATCCCAATCCCTTTGAGCTCAGGACATGCTGAAGGGATAGATTCCTGTCCCAGAGACTTCCCATATTCTGGAACAAGCTACCCATCTATGTCAAGCAAAGTTCCTCACTAGCACTCTTTAAGAAAAATCTTGATAAGTGGATGGGAAATAGGAAATGCACCCTGGGGATCACCTCAGTGGCTCTGCTCAATAGGTGCACAAGAAAATAACTTTCTTGGGTGGCATAAGCCAGGGAACCTTGTTGGCTAGGCTTACTTAGATCCTTGGGCCAATAGCCTAGTACCTACCTGTGAACCTATGAACCTATAAGAACAATATATGTACTTACTGGCTGGATTTCCTTCATAGTTGTGAAAAATGTGGTTTGCTCTCCAAGGTTACCGAGTACCAACAGGAAACTGGTAATAAATAGACACACAGTAACACACACAGTATGAATTTAGCCTACAGTTCAGTGTGATTATGTGCGTGGGAACATATAACTAATCAATGACATACAGAGTGCTTTGTAAGCCGCAGCCAGACATAGTCCACTGTGCAACAAGTGCAGGTTGCAAGGTTTTCATATTCTTAGTCTGCATCATTGTTTTAATTATACAGACACTTGAGCTCAAATCTGTACCCCATGTAACAGAAACCTACTACAGTAATGAAGCCAACAGAAGGGGACCTACACTACAGAACTGGGTGAGAAGAGACTGAGCCAAATTTCAAAATTAAAGTAGCAATATGGTGTGCAACTTGGAAAAATAAATAAAAAAATGGGTTGTGCCATATAATCAATTACCTGACCTTGGTCTGACAATAGCACTAGCCAAATGCCTGAGAACAAATATCGACATGGACACATAATATCCATCTCCAGTCCAACAGGTAGTCAGGGACTGCCTCTTGAAGCTGAGCTGATGTTATCAGACACAACCCGGCCTGCATGTTGATGATGTTGCAGCATATGCTGGTGATACATGATGACATCAGCCATAACTTAAAAAATCTAAAAAAAAAAAAAAAAAATTAATTAAAGAGGTCACTCAGAAATTCATGGCACCCAATTAATTTGCCCTCAAAACTGGTAAATACCGAGGAATTCAGTACACTTGAGAGGTATGCCCCTACCTAAGTACGCAGACTACAGAACATACTACATAACACAAGCACCATGGCACAATTTTGACTTTTGCAGGACTGCAGATGAACTTATAGTAGATGACATCAGCAGGACATGTATGAGACAAGATGTTGGCAGGCCTGCATAGGTTCATAGCTTCATACCATAATGATCCTAGGTTCATAGGAGGTTTCTAGGCTAATTGCCCTAGGGCCTTTTCAAGCCTAGCCAAGTTGTACCATTGTTCCCTTATAAATCAAGATATGTAGTCCATATTTTCAAATCCATGATCAGCACTGGTTGTCCCTGTCTAAGTGTGACATAGGTGAAACCCCAGGGGTAAATGTATGATTTACCATCCAATTGTCCAAGTTATGCTTAAACAGGGTCATTGAGGAGCTCATTTTTACATGAGTTGGGACTTTGTTCTGTAGGAGTGTCAAGCTCTGGGAGACATATCTGTCTCACCAACTTGTCCTGTTAATGTTGCAGGCTAGGTTAAGGTCCCTACAGTGAGTGAGTCTTCTCCTATTTGATTTGTGGAGGTGCAGCATTTCCATTAGGGCAGGGTTTGAGAGTGCTCTGTAGGCGAAGCACAAGTTGCCTCTCAGCAGTTTGTACAATATTGAGTACAGTGACATGTGGGTCATGTGTTGAAGTACCTGGATTGTCTTGGTGAAAAACCTCTTGGGTCTCTCCAGCTGCTTATGGTGTTTGGTGAGGTACATACAAAAGGAAGCATTGTACTTTATTTTTGGTATGATGAGGAATAAGTACAGCGGATTGATAACATCCTTATTCTTGGATGCTATGCCCTTACTTATGAGGTGTGTAACATAAAAGGCCTACCTTACCACTGTGGACACATGACGATCAAAGTTGAGCTTGCTACCAACTTGCATTCCCAAATCTCTCACCATTGGGCTGCAACTCAGGAGGGTATTAATAGAGTAATTTGCAGGGACTATTATTTTGCAAAATGGAGTAATAGTGCATTTTTTGGGTTAAGTTTGTCTGTGGCTTTCGCAACAATCATTTGTGTATGTCAGTCAATTTTGTAAAATGTTTACATCATTTAGGGATTTAATGATTGCACACAGTTTACAGTTGTCAGCAAACTTGGTGCACCATAGGCCATCTGATATCACCTGAATTTCTGAGAAATTAATTCCAAACAGTAGAAGGCCCAGCACAGAGCCTTGTGGAACACCACTGGTATCAGGTCTGCTGGTAGAGGTGAAATTCCCAAATTTGACTGTATGCATTCTGTTGGTGAGACAGTTGGCTGCCCATCTAACGATGTATGGGTTAGTCCTCGTCTGGGTGAGTTTCTCAATGATGCTTGAGTGAGAGATTGTGTCAAAGCCCTTGGCCAAGTCAAGATAGGCAGATTTGCCTTCATCCAGGGCTTTAGTGACACTCTTGAATAATTCCAGTAGGTTTAACAGGCATGATCAGCCCTTAACAAAGCCAAACTGGGTCAAGTCCAGAGTTTGAAGGTCACCGATGTCCTTGTTAATAAGGTCCAAGATAAGTCTTTCCATGTCCTTACAGACAATGCTGGTCAGGCTTGTGTGTCTATAGTTCCCTGATTCAGTTGAGGGACCCCTCTGTGCAAGGGGATTACAGTTGCTGTTTCCCACTATGCTGGGACAAAGTCACCCCTTAGATTGTGGTTGAAGACAGTACCCAGTGGTTCCACTAACTCTTGCAATACACCCTTTAGTAAGCAGCCTGGGATATTATCTGGTCCAATAGAGGCTGTTTTTGGCCTTGGCCAGTACGGTTATGACCTGTTCTTTGGAAATAATAGAGAACAGGTGGCAGGTATGCTTTGAGGTATGATTGGTAGAGACAGGGGGGTGAAATATTTGTAAACCTGTCGGCTAACAGTTTGGAGATGTCCTCATGTTCAGTATCAGTGGCACTCTCCACTATGAATTTGGTGCAAAGCTGGGCCTTCCCTTTTACATTACAGACATAGCTAAAGAATGCCTTATGATTATCATTAGCTATGGATGCTAATTTAGTTTCAGTATTTGAATAGAGGACTTAAGATGTCTAATTTGCTTGTTCAAACTATGGAGAGTGTTCTTCTGCTAAGACTGCTCCCTCTAATTCCTGGACATCTGTTTC
Organism: Protopterus annectens; assembly: GCF_019279795.1. Lineage (NCBI taxonomy): Eukaryota > Metazoa > Chordata > Ceratodontiformes > Protopteridae > Protopterus > Protopterus annectens. The sequence continues at coordinate 1,183,853,682 of NC_056737.1, forward strand.
TTTCTCTTGTTGTGTAATCTATTTATGCTAGATGTCCAACAGGGAGCTTGTTCTTTCATGAGCAAGTTTTGATCCATTAAGGTATGGCTAAGTCTATACACTTGTAAAGGTGTTCATACAGGGCATTTGTTTACACCTTCATATAGAAGCCTTAACTGTCAGTGGTGACAGAAGGTTTGAAAGTATTTATGCCATAACTTAGGAGGCTATAGTTTGCTTTGGAGAAACATTTCAACATTTTGGATCCTTGGGCGGGGTGGCAGGTATTATTTTTACATTGAACATGACTGATTTATGGTCAGACCTTTCCAGGGAGGGTCTCACACATGGGCTAGTGCAGCGATCTCCCATGTTGGTGAGTACTAGGTCAAGGACATCCAAGCCCCTTGTGGGGATGTGGACTAACTGTTCCAGAGAATTTGTGTTTACAAAGTGCAGGAACCTTATGGCAAGAGTGTTTGAGCTCATATATGTATCCCCATCACTGGAAGGATAGTTAGTCACCCATGCCTAGGGTGTTTGGCTCTATTATGGGTGAAGTAGGTCCAGGAATGCACTGTGTGGTTTTCATGGTTCATGACGGTGGACCTGTACCTAACAATGATGTGGAGGGGGGGGGGGTCTTTCCTACAGTTAGTTGGACTTGGAGTAACTCTAAAAAGTTGTACTGTTAACCAGTCTTGAGACACCTGCTACTTTGCTACTTTGACATTCATTTTATAACTTGAATGTGTGGGAGGCATTATAGCCTTCCATGGCCAGAGTACTCTCTGCAGCCCTAAGCCATGTCTCTGTGACTGCACAAACATTGACATCTTCCCACGTAAGTAGTGCCTCCATTGAGTTTCTGATTTAGACTCAGCATTAAGCTGCATAGCATTGGGTTTGTCTTGTGAGGATTATTTTTACATCAGGAATTCTCTTCTTATGAACATTGCCTAAAAAAGGCCACTATGGGGGAGGCAAGAACCTTGGCCAGTAATAAAAAGGCAAGAGGTGACAGATGAAGACCATCCCTAGCAAACAAGAGTGGTCTGTTAACCATATTATCCCAGGCTGACAAATACTGAATCCCCTGGATTGACACCAGTAGCTACGCCAGTTGTTGAAGGCAATAATTATTTTGCAGTAAAGAACAGCAGCAAAAATGATAAATGGTTCACTATGCCCGAAAGAGCAAAAAATTGTAGCAAAAATTAGAAATGTGAACCAAACCGTAGCAACAGCTTTAAGCATACATAGCTATTCAGCACAGAACAGTCCAAAGTGTTCAAGTAATCTGTTTATTGTGAGCACTTTCGCAGTAATCACTACTGCTTCATCAGATAAAAAATGCACTTCAACCTTTCCCCTTTTTAAAAACACACAACCACTGAAAAAAATTCTACACTGTCACATGACAGTATTTAAAGTGCTACAGTACTAAGAAATTCATAATAAAACAGTATAAAAAATTGTGAATAAAATCCAAACATATATATATATATATATATATATATATTTATATACATCTATATATAAATATATATATTATATATATATATATATATATATATATATATATATATATATATATATATATATATATATATATATTTATATACATCTATATATAAATATATATATTATATCTATATACCTCCTTACCTCTGGGGATATTCACCAAAATCCAGGGCCAAGCAATATTATACCACCAAACAAACACACAGCAGATCTACGTATCATCAGTCTTAACTCTCGCAGTGTATCAAACAAACTTCCTCACTTACACACATTCATAACTCACTACTCCCCTGACATTCTAACCATAACAGAGACCTGGCTAAAACCCAGCACACAGAATGAAAAAATTCTCCCTCCGGGATATAATATCCTAAGACTAGATAGGATGGGAAAGAAGGGAGGGGACGTTGCAATTGTCTATAAAAATATGCTTACTCTACAACCTCTACAAACTCCTCTACCTAAATTTAATACCGCTGAGATCGTAGGCTCTGTGCTACTGCTACACATGAAAAAGAGAATCGATATACTTTGTGCATTTATCCCTCCAGGTAATAACGCTCCAATAACTGAGGAGATTCTACAATGGCCAAAAGATAACCTCCCACAAGAGACTATTTTACTAGGTGACTTAAACACTGATTGGCTAGCCTGCAACCCTAAAAACCCCACTAACCACATCGACCTGTAAGGATTCTCTCAACTCATTTAAGAACCTATTAGAGTAGGTAAAACATCCCAAAAGGAATCTATACTAGACTGGACATTAGTAAACTACCAAACAGGTTGTCTACCAGATGGACTTAGTGACCATCTCCCTACTTTCCTCCTAGGAAAACGTATTAACATACCCAAATCTACAGTCTATAGACAAGTCAGAAATTATCTCAATGTTAACCCTCTAGAGCTCAACACTACATTAAAAAAATGTAACTGGGAACGACTACACACCTGTGACTTGGACCAAGGAGTGGACTATTTTAATACTACTCTCACTAAGATCCTAGACCTAATAGCCCCCATAAGAACAATTAAAGATAAACGTCACTATGCTCCGTGGCTTAGTAAGTCCACTAGAGCCCTATTAAAGTCCAGAGATAAGGCATGGAAAACCTGGAAGAAAGATAACACTAGTCTATCCAGACAAAACTATCAACACCTTAGGAGTCAGGTCAAAAAACAAACAAAGCTTGATAAACAGAACTATTTTCTATGTATCAAAATAAACACTCCAGCAACCCCCAAAAGTTCTGGCATGCAATTAACTCCCTACTAAAATCTGGTAAAATCACCACACCAGCTCCCACCTCCACCTCCACAAAAACAGATAGCTCCTAATTTAATCATCACTTTACTGAATCCATTAAATCACTATCAACTCAACTGTCCAAAAATGGCTACTCAGCCATGCCAACAGCTCCTAACAACGCACCTCCCTTTACAGTCTCACCTGTCCCAACCTCTACGATAAAAAAACTCATAAAACTTAAACCCACTGCTCTTGCAGCAGATGCTATAACAGCAAATTTCCTAAAAATGGCTGCCGACTCCATATCCTACCCGGTTTCAATCCTTATCAACCGCTCCATACAGAAATCTTATATCCTTCAACTGTAGAAAATCTCCAACATTATTCCCCTTCATAAGGGTGGAAATTTCTATGATTTCTCAAACTACCACCCATTGCCATTCTGTTGCCTTTATCAAAGATACTTGAGAAATGCATACACTCTCAGGTCATGTATTTCCTAATTTCAATCAATCTCCTCTCCTCTACACAACATGGCTTCTGCCCACACCACAGCACAACCTCCGCCCTTCTGTATTTCACAAACCTAGTTAACCAACATAGAAATAACAATAGATTTGTATCTGCTATATTCCTTGACCTCTCTAAAGCATTTGACATGGCTTCTCACTCCATACTAATAGATATTCTAACCTCTTTATCCTTTGCCTCTGACACTATTGCATGGTTTAAAAACTATCTGTCAGACAGACAACAAGCTGTCCAGTTGCAGGGAGTTTTAACACCTTTACTCCCAACCACCATTGGTGTACCTCAAGGTTCCATACTGGGTCCACTTCTCTTTTCTATCTTCACCAATAATCTGCATACCTCTACCCTGCAGGCTTCACTCATACAGTATGCAGATAATTCCACCCTAATCTGCTCAGCCCCATCTCTTACCACCCTACAGCACCTCGCCCAAGAATCTTTTGCCTCAGTAGAAAGGTGGATCACAAATATTCAACTTATCTTAAATCCCAACAAAACTAAATTACTTTTATTTACCCCAAACAAATCAAAAACCTCTCTACTCCCCTGTCTCCTCCAATAATAGAACTGTCATTTCACCCCCTCTCCACACCAAGCTCCTTGATGTCGAAATAGATAACAACCTCCACTTTGACATCCATATCTCTCAAACTATTAAAAAGGTACACAAAAGAATCGGTTCCCTATACAGACATAAAAATTTTCGTTCAGATCCGGCTCGGGTCACCCTAGCTCAAACCCACCTTCTTTCCACACTAATGTATAGGTTCATAGGTAAGTACTAGGCTATCTGTCTGAGGGCATCTATAAGCCTAGCCAGAATGTGTTGCCACCACCTTAGATTAGTTCCCTGTGCCTCGGTCCAGCAGAGCCATTATTCGCTGTGCCTCTGTCCAGCAGAGCCACTGCAGTGATCCCCAGAGTAAATTTTCTGTTTCCCATCCACTCGTCAAGGTTTCTCTTGAAAAGTGTTAGTGAGGGGCTCTGCCTAATGTAGATTGGAACCCTGTTCCAAAGCATGGGGAGTCTCTGGGACAGGAATCTATCCCACCAGCACGTCCTATTTATTGTTATGGTGAGGTTTAGATCCCTAGAGCATGTGGCTGTTGGGACTTTGTTTTTTTTTTTAGGTGGAGCATGTCCATCAATTCTGGATTGGACATGGCCTTGTATGTCAGGCAGAGATCACCTCTGAGTAAGCGGTATGCAACTGAGTACAGCTGAATTTTCTTCAGTCGGGCAGCATAGGGCATATGTTTGAGGCCAGTAATCCTCTTGGTGAGGTACTTCTGTGGTCTTTCCAGCTGTTGCAGGTGTCTTGTAAGGTACATCCCAATGGGATGTTGTACTTTATGATGGGTCTGATGAGTGATGAGTAGAGGGGCACAATAACCTTTTTTGTTCTAGATGTGAACCCCTTTGTGATTAGGTGAGCCATATAGAAGGATTTTCTAACCACCTTGGCAATATGATTATCAAAGGAGAGATTACTATCTACTTGGATCCCCAGATCCCTTATTACATTTTCTGTATTTAGGGGACTACCACATATGTGGTAGCTTGCGGGTACTTTGGCACTTTTTTTCCAAAGGGGATGACTATGCACTTTTTGGCATTTAGCTTGAGACCATGATTTTGATACCAGGTATCCGTCTCAGTGAGACCCTTCTGGAGGATGTCTGTATCAGCTGGAAAGTCAATTATGGCCTCCAGTTTGCAGTTGTCTGTGAACTTGGTTAGCCATAGTCCTCCTGTGCTTCCCAGTACATCTGAGAAGTATATACCAAACAGGAGGGGTCCCAGGACTAAGCTCTGGGGAACACCACTTGTAAATGATTTAGAGTCAGACCTAGAGCCTGAAACTCTCACCATGTGGGTTCTATCTGTGAGCCAATTGGCAGCCCATCTCGTGACATAGGGGTTTATGGTCAGGCTGGTGAACTTGTCTATAATACCAGAATGGGGAATGGTGTTGGAAGCCTTTGCGAGGTCTAGGTAGGCTGTGTGAACCTTCTATCCCTCATCTAAATCCTTGGTAACTGTCTCAAAGAAGTCCACCAGGTTTAGGAGGCATGATCTGCCCTTAACAAAACCATACTGGGTAGGGTCCAAGGTTTGAAGGTTCCCATTGTTTCTGTTAATGAATTCCATGATGATGCGCTCCATAGCCTTGCAGACCAGGCTAGTCAGGCTTATAGGGCGATAGTTCCAGGGGTCCTTTGTGGCTCCACCTTTGTGGAATGGGATAACTGTTGCTGTGCACCACTCTATGGGTATGTAGCCTGTAGAGAGGCTGAATTTGAATAGTGTGTTTAGGGAAGGGGTTTGTTCATTTTGGAGCTCATGTAAGACACAGCCTGGGACACCATCTGGTCCCATTGAAGCTGTATTTTTGGCTTTGGATGGGCTGCTTTAACCTGTGTGTCAGTGATTGCCGGGGCACTACATTCTTCTGGTATGGTTATGGGGACTTTAGGAGGTGAGAGGGGGGTGAAGTTTGCACTAAACCTGTCTGCCAGAATGTTGGTAATATCAGTCAGTTCAGTGTATTTTTTGCCATTCTGCACTAACTCAGAGTATATCTGAGCGTTTCCACTTAGGTTCTTGACATAGCTAAGAATGCAATTTTTCTTTCAAAGTTAGCCTTGGATGATTTTATGAGGGATTGTAGTTTCTTGCTGGTACTGATCAGGGATGTCTTTCCTTCTTGGGATTTTACTCTTTTCTGCACTAGTTTCCTCCTTCTATTGTATAGCTTGTTTATGGCAGGGGTCCACCAGACTGGTTTCCTTTTCTTGGAAGAGTGAGTCTTGGTTTTGCTTGGGATAGCATGATCCATGCATTCTTGCAGGTGCTCATAGAGTGCCTTTGTAAGGGATTCAGCAGCTTGGACAGCATTGTCCTTTAGCATGGGGGCTGTGAACCTTTCCTTCTCAGTCTTAAGAAATGTGAAGTTTGCTTTTGAAAAGTTTTTCACAGTGGTTTCCTTGATTGGGGGTGGGGGCGGAATGTGGATATCCAGAGTGATTAGACTATGGTCTGATCTAACGAGCGTGGGTTTGACCTCTGATGTAGAACACCAGTCACCCATATTGGTGATAACCAGGTCCAATATGTTGTCACCCCTGGTGGGGGTGTTGACCAGTTGATCCAGTGCATTTGTGTTTATAAATTCTAGGAAGTGCTGGGCAAGGGAGTTAGTACTTGAGTAGTTCTCACAGTTAATGTTTGGATAATTGAAATCACCTAATATTAGGATGTTTGGTAGCACCTTCATATTTTCTAGTGTCTCCTGAAACACAGAATGGGGGTCCTGGGTCATGGTGGGTGATCTGTAGCAAGCTGCAATTTGAATTGCAGTTTTACCCGTTGTTAGTTGCACATGGATGATCTCTGAGGCATTGTGCTGTGCCACTAACCTGGAAGTGTGGGTATCCTTGATGAGTATGGATATACTCCCACCTTTTGTGTTCAGTACGGGTTCTGTGGCCGAAAAGTATGGTATGAGTTCTAGCCTGGTAGTGCTGGGGTGCTCTCTGGAGCCTTAAACCAGGTTTCTGTTACTGCACAGATATCGATGTTCTCCATACTGAGGAGTGCCCCGAGTGCATGCATTTTGAGGTTTTGACTTCTGGCATTGAGTAGCATTACCCTACGTTTTTGATTACTTGTGCTATTTACAGTGGTGGGTTTGTCTTTTGAGCCTTGCCTAAAAAAGGCACTATGGGGGCAGCAAAAGCCTTGGCCAGTATTCAAAAGCCTAAGGGTGGCAGGTGCAAGCCATCTCTTGCGAAGCAGCATGGCTTATTGAGCATGTTATCCCAGGTGGACAGGTACTGGATTGTTGAAATTGATCATTTTTTCTTTATACTGTGGCCTCATTCTTGGTGAGGGCAGGATGCTACTCAGGGTCAGGGTCATACTGGCCTGGGCTACGTGAACAGAGAGCTCTTCCATGTCTCTTTTCATGTAGTCCAGGGAGGTACATCTCAGATCATTCACACCAACATGGACAATGATAGAGCTGTATTTGTTCTTGTTCTGGAGTGACCTGAGTGCTTGTGTTATGTGGCGGATCCTGGCACTTGACAGGCAGCTAACTGTAACCTTCTCCTTGTCCACTCTAGTTAGTGGGACATCAGTGTGCCTGATTATAGAGTCGCCTGTTACTAGTGTGTTGAGTATGTTATTTTGCCTTAAGGGCTGTGAGTAAGTGGCTCTCTGATTATGTGAAGTATGTGTTTCATGGTTTGTGATGAGGTGTGGAGGTTGCTTGGGTATCTGCTTTGGAGGTCTCTGCTGCTTTTGCAGATTTTTATTTAGAGTCTCCGAGTATGTTTTCGTGTATTTATGTGTGTTATTTGCCGGTGTTGGTTTAGTAGGTCTATGTGAGACTGGTGGTGTGTTGCAAGTATTTTCCTTCTCCTCTTGACTGTCAGTTCCAGTCTTGGGTTGAGAGAGCTTTGCCTCCAGTTTGGCTGTATAATTTCATCTCTCGCATATATTAGTGTTATGTGGTAGGAGGAGAGGGTTGTTTGTGTACATGAGGTAGTTGTAACATTGCCTCAAAATGCCCAGATTCACCAGTTGGACTGTAGAGTACACCTGAAACTGCCCTTTGGACATGCCTGAATAGGTAAAGTGAGCTGTTTTACTGATTAGCTGATAGGGACGAATAGAAAGCCTTGTCCTTCTGGACACTATAGAGGGTCTAGTGCTAGGTTTAATTAGTGCTTGCTATGAGTTTTGAGCAAGTGTTGGGCTGTGAAATGAATGGTTTGAGTGCTTAAGTTGAAAGTTTGTCTAGTTCCAAGAGAAAAATTGAAGAGCAGACTTTGTGGAACTGGGAATAATTTAACCCTAGCTAATCGGCACTGCCCAGTGCGCAAAACCACACAAAAGTGTTTTTTATAGCAGGGAAATGAAAGAGATAAAAATTAGCCCAAAATGGCCAATAAACTACTAATTTCTGGGCTACAGCAAACAAGGTGCACAAATTTCAGAAAGAAACAGATCAAATAAGCAGGCACAATAAGCCTTTAACCAGAAATTCCCAGCTCAGAAGAGCAGAATCTAGCCTCTCCTCCCACAAGAGTGCAGACTGCAAACCGTCTTAATGTAAAATAACTGGCCTGAAGCCCAAGTGCTTAAATCAAAACTAATGCAGCACCAATTCTGACTTAAAGAAAAACAACGGGATATGCCCTACTTCAACTCAACTTATTAGAACCTTTTCTCCCTATTCCCTCCACCAACCTAAAAAAATGAACAATGCTGCCCTGAAAAACAGGGATTTCCTCTGTTTTCCTTCAATGCTACATTCTTTTCCCATACTGTATTACTTTCATAGGTTCATAGGTTCATACTAGGCTATCTGCCCTAGGGCATTTATAAGCCTAGCTAGAATGTGTTTGGCTTTCGCCACCCATTTTAAATTAATTTTGCTATGCCCTTTTTCGAGGTTAGTATACTGTGCCTCTGTCTAACAGTGACACAGAAGTGATACTCGGGGTAAACCTATGATCTCCCATCCACTCATCAAGATTCCTCTTGAAGAGAGTCAATGAGGGACTCTGCCTAACCTGGACTGGGATTTTATTCCAGAGTGAAGGGAGCCTCTGGGTTATGAATCTGTCCCTCCAGCATGTCCTATTTATTTCAGTGCTGAGTTTCAAGTCTCTCGAGCACGTAGCTCGATGGGATTTGGATTTTCTGAAGTGCAGCATGTCCATTAATTCCGGGTTGGACATGGCTTTATACGTCAGGCACAGATCGCCTCTGAACAGGCTCTATGCCACTGAGTAGAGCTGGAGTTTCTTTAACCGGGTAGCATATGGCATCTGTTTGAGCCCTTTGATCCTCTTGGTGAGGTACTTTTGGGGTCTTTCCAGTTGCTGCAGGTGTCTGGTAAGGTACATCCCAAAAAGGGCATTGCACTCAATTATGGGCCTGATGAGGGATGAGTAAAGAAGTGCGATGACCTCCCCTGATCTAGATGTGAATCCCTTCATGATTAGGTGGGCTGTATAAAATGTTTTTCTAACCACTTTGGCCACGTGGTTGTCAAATGAGAGATTGCAATCAACTTGGGTCCCCAGGTCCCTAATTACTTCTTCTGTACTTAATGGATTACCACCTATGTGGTAATTTGTGGGCACTTTGTTTTTGCCAAAGGGGATGACTATACACTTTTTGGCATTTAGCTTGAGGCCATGGCTCTGGCACCAGTTGTCTGTTTCTATGAGGCCCTTCTGGAGGATGCTTGTGTCAGATGGAGAGTCGATTATGGCGCCCAGTTTGCAGTCATCTGCAAACTTGGTCAGCCACAGTCCTTCCATGTTGGCCTGTACCTCAGAGAAATATATACTGAACAAGAGAGGTCCCAGGACTGAGCCTTGTGGGACACCACTTGTAACTGGTTTGGAGTCTGACATGGCTCCAGCAATTCTAACCATGTGGGTTCTGTCCTTGAGCCAGTTTGCTATCCATCTAGTGACATAAGGGTTTATATTTAAGCTGGTGAGCTTATCTATAATGCCCGAGTGAGGTTCATAGGTTCATAGGTTCATAGGTTAGTACTAGGCTAACTGCCCTTTTTGGGCCATTTGAAGCCTAGCCAGTTACCCCATGTGAGAATCAAACCCTGCACCTTGTGTCTTTAAGGTAAACACCTTAACCATTATGTCATCCTTCCACCCCCTATTGTATCAAAGGCTTTTGCGAGGTCCAGGTAGGCTGTGTAGACCACCTTCCCCTCGTCAATGGCCTTGGTGACTGTTTCAAAGAAATCAACCAGATTTAAGAGGCAGGATCTGCCCTTAACAAAGCCGAACTGGGTAGGATCCAGTTTCTGTAGGTCCCCAATATCTTTATTTATGAGGTCCATGATGATCCTTTCCATAGCTTTGCAGACCAAGCTAGTCAGGCTTATGGGGTGATAGTTTCCAGGATCCGTTGAGGCACCACCTTTATGGAGAGGGACAACTGTTGCTGTACGCCACTCTTTGGGCACATATCCTGTAGTAAGGCTGAGATTGAACAGTAGTTTTATGTTTGGGTTTAGCTCTTCTTGGAGTTCATGTAGGATGCAGCCCGGGACACCGTCTGGTCCCATTGATGCTGTGTTTTTTGCTTTGGAGAGGGCAGCTCTTACCTGAGCATCTGAGATATCAGGGGGCAGCACTCTGCTGGGATAGATATTTTCTCCTTTGGAGGGGGGGGAGTTTGCGCTGAACCTGTCAGCTAGGATGTTGGCAATGTCTGCGGGTTCGGTGTATTTTTTGTCATTTTGGACTAATTCTGAGCATATCTGGGAATTACCACCCAGGTTCCTAACATAACTAAAGAAAGCCTTGTGATTATCCTTAGTGTCCTGTGCAATTTTTCTCTCGAAGCTGGCCTTAGACAATTTTATGAGTGCCCGTAGTTTTTTGCTAATACTGATCAGTGATGCCTTCCCTTTTTGGGATTTTGCTCTATCATTTAGTAGCTTCCTCCTTCTATTGTATAGTTTGTTTATGGCTGGGGTCCACCAGACAGGACGTCTGCCTTTGGAGTTTGGGTCTTGGTTTCATTTGGGATTGCATGATCCATGCATTCTTGAAGGTGTTTGTAGAATGCGTTTATAAAGGATTCTGCGGTCTGGGCCATATTTTCCACAGGCCCGGGGGCTTTGAAGGATTCCACCTCGGTTTTGAGCAGTGTGAAATTTGCTTTAGAAAAGTTTTTCACTGTGGTTTTCTGGGCAGGGGGTCGGGTCGGGATGTGAATATCCAGTGAGATTAGTTTATGGTCTGATCTTACCAGTGAGGGATACACTTCTGGTCTGGAGCATAGAGTCCCCATGTTGGTGATGATCAGGTCCAGTATGTTTTCCCCTCTTGTGGGAGTGGTAACAAGTTGTTCCATAGCATTTGAGTTTATAAATTCTAGGAACCTTTGGGCTAGGGTGTTGGAGCTAGAGTCATGCTCCCAGTCTATGTTTGGGTAGTTGAAGTCGCCCAATATAATGGTGTTTAGAGAGACTTTCATATTTTCCAGTGTTCTCAGGAAGGCCGAGTGGGGTTCCTGGGTTTGGGAGGGTGGTCTGTAGCAGGCTATAAACTGGAAGGCAGTTTTACCCACTTTTAGTTGCACATGGATAGTCTCTGATGCTTCGTGCTTTGCCACCAACCTGGAGGTGTGGGTATCTTTGATAAATATCGATACTCCTCCTCCTTTTGTGGTTCGGTTCAAGTTTTGGGGCCGAAAAGCATGGTATGAGGTATAACCTGGTAGTGCTGGGGTGCTCTCGGGAGCCCTTGGAAAAGTATTTCTCGCGCCCTGTAAAAGTTAGCTTTTAGCTCAGAAGCTGTGATGTCAGAGCGGCTACAAATCAGCAGTAGTTCCTATACAAGATACCGCCCAGAAACCTACATCATCCTGGCACTATTAGCATGCTATTGTTAAAAATCCCCCCCCCCCCGGCTCTTGCGTGATTTAAGAGATTCAGAACTTCCCACACCTGTAAGGTGTTAAATACTTGCTGCAGGGAGTGAGAACGCCTTTTCAATCGTGTTGTATCCTGCCGAGTGGTCTATCTAGCTGGACATCTGGGAACACGTGAACTCCTTCTGCATTCAGATCTTGCATTTCAACTGTAAGTTCTATTTTTTTTTTTACAGTCTGTTCCCTGTAATAATATGCAAACATTCTTTTTTTACTGTTTTTCTTGCAGTCTAGCATGAGTTACAGGGCTTAAAGAGAAACCTCATGCTAAGGACTGAAAGAAATCCTGTTTAAAGCATCCAGACAGCATATTTGTGTGTTTTAAACAGGATTTCTTGCAGTCGCTAGCATGAGGTCTCATTTTTAAGCTGTGTGTGTGTTTCAACAGCTTTTGTTGCAGTCGCTAGCATGAGGTTAGACTTTAGATGCTTTAAAGTCAAACCTCATGCTAGCGACTGCAAGAAAAAGTTTAAAAACACACACAGGGTTTAAAAGTGAAACCTCATGCTAGCGACTGAAAGAAATCCTGTTTAAAGCATCCGAACAGCATATTTCTTGCAGTCGCTAGCATGAGGTCTCATTTTTAAGTTGTGTGCGTGTTTCAACAGCTTTTCTTGAAGTCGCTAGCAACTGTGACTGATTAAAATTATTTTGCTGTCTGATTGCTTTAAAATTTCTGGCTGCCTTGTCAGTGTAAAACTCTCTTTTTTTTCTGAGCAGATGTTAATTGTTACAAGTACCTGCATTTGACAGTCTGATTTATTAGTATACAAGAGCATCTCTAGTGAAAGTAAAGTCCAGAGTGTCAATAAATGAGCTTACTACACTGAGTCACTCTGAATCTGCAATCTGCATGGTAGTGTTGTTTTAGATGCATGTTTCCTAAGTGCTGCTAGCTGTAGTATTTATTGTAATTAACTGTCCTGTCAGTATTTTAAAACTGACCGAGGGGGGAAAGCTTTTCACTTGTACTGCTTTCCATAGGGCTGACCTGTTGTAAGTGGACTGGTCCAAGGATACTGTTGTTCACTGTGGGCCTATTTCAATGTAACTCTTGCTAATCATCTATAATTTTGGCTTTATGGAGCTGTGCAGTTTTCTGCTATCCTTCAGTTAAGAAAACGTTTTTCCTCCGAGGAAAGGCTTACAGTGTGGGTGGGAAAAATGTTTTCTCCCATTTTTTTCTGACCGGATTGGTGATTGCCAAACAGACACACACAAACTTGAAAGGGGACAAAGTGCTTTCAGAATGGCTATGTAAGTAACACCACAGGCATGAAGCTGGCTTCTGAACAATGCCATATGAATCTTTGTGAGTCAGTGAAAGTAACCCCAAGGTCTTTCATCTCAGAGATTCTGGAGAATGGTTTAAGTGTGAATGGCGCTGTTGGAAATGAGGGAAATGGCAGCAACAGGTTACTCCAGATTTGGATTGTGACAGCTTAAGTAGAGTAATAACCAGTGCTTGAGTAAGAAGGGAAAAGGCTAGACATCCTCAGTTTTTTTTCTGGAGCTGTTGGGGTTGAGGGTGAGAGTAATAATATTAAAATTTGTAACTGATGAAGGTTTAGACTTGCCTCAGTTTCATATAAATTTTGGAATTTTGATGAAAGTGAGTTGAGCATATTCAGTGAAAAGAAAACTTGGTAGATTATCAGAAGTCAATCTAATTTAGAGTAAGCTTTGGGGATGACTATAAATCTGTCTCTGAAGTAAGCATTTTGAGGCTTTGAGAGATTCTGCTTTGCATTACCCAGAATTCAGAGAGCTTAGCATGCATGACTTCAGTACGTTCCTGACAATACTGTTTCAATGCGCTGCATCCTTTTTCCTGTTTTCATTTGCACGTCATACCTATTTCTCTAATGCATCATTCTGATTTTGTTGTAATTGTCTGTACCTGAGATTGTATTCTTCTGGGCTGTACTTGCAATTGGTCGTTTCTGATCAGTGTAGTACTCTAGACAACAAACATAAATAAAACTATATAAAATAAAAATATATTAACCTAAGTGGTAACATCAGGATCAGTGTTCAGGCTCAAGCAGTTATCCGTGTCTTTTCAGTGCCAGTATCTCTCTTGGTCATCAACTTTGCTGTCAGTGTCTGACCTGGGTTAATTTGAGACTCACTGTTGTCAACATTGGTCTCCATTCAGTGCCAACCTCTATGGTTGTTGTAGTATCTTCCAACACAAGTTGTACCCTGTTGCAAATCCAGCATTGACCACATCACGGGGCACATCTGCTTTTGAATTTCAGACCCCACAAGTTGTTATCCAGGTCAGACAAACAGAAGTCTTTCATCAGTGTCCTCCAGTCTTTTCACTCTCCGCTTGATAGCCTTCCTCTTCTTTATACTCTCTACATAAGAAGGCATTGTGCAGGAGGAAGCCTGTAGATTCACAGATTGAATTTTCTAAGGCCAGTTTGGGTGGTGAAAAAGATAATGACTTTACAGCAACTCCCCATGGTGACCCCAGTTCTGGGAGCTTCTGGTCATCATACCAGTGGTGGCAGACATTTTTAAAGTTATCTCAAAGGCTACTTGGGAGAACCTGTATATGCTAGTCCCAGTCCCCTGAAAAGCTGATTATGTCCTATGCTGTCCGACGCAATTAATTTTTCTGGTTTCAAATTCCTAAGTTGTACACTTTTTGTGTCAATGCCTGCTCTTAAGAGGGCTCCCAAACTTCAGAGCCAAGTATTCCATCTACCAAATGAGGAGTCCAGGATGGTGGACCAGTTAGGGAAGTCTTTGTATGCATCCTCCATTTTCCTAACTTAGAATACTTAATTACCTTGCCTACACAGTGGAATTTCAAAGAGGTGTAGCTATTTGTTCAAGTTCCACATCATTGTGAGTGACTGGTTACAGTCATTTTATTGAAGTGTGAAAACCTAGGAGTTGAAATAATTATGAAGAATTAGGCCTAAAGTGAAAGTGGCCTTCCTTTATAACTTAAACATCTATACATCAAGCCCTATTAGCAGAGAAAATGATTCATATTAAAGAAAGCAAAGTGAATGTTTATCATCCCTGTAATAGGTGAGGATTTATTTGAAAAACCCAAAGTCTAAGCAGTGATCATCCCTGTGGTACTTGCTTGAGTTAATCTCGAGAGTCCAGTTTTATCTTTGTCTCATTCCAAGTAGTGGTGGTCAGTCTTATTTTTACTTATGCCAGTTACCTACTTACTAGACATCATATCCTTGCCAACAGTGCTCCTGCCTTATGGGAATCCCATCTTAAACATAGGGGATTGTGCTGAGGTCAGTATATGGAAGAAAAAACAGACCATGCCTTTTTTTTAAAATTCAAGTCAAAGTTCAAACATTTTAGTGGTGAACCTACCAGAGGTATTGAGCCTGCACATCAGGTTTTCACAGGGTTTCTGAACTTCATATTTCCTGTCACAGTGGAAGTAGGGGCTACGGTGGATTATAGGCCCATTTTCCATTTGTTATTTCCTGCTAGTCTTTTTCATTGGTTTTCTCCAACTGTTCTGGATTCTCTTGTACAAAGAAAGAGCTTTGAGTGTTGTCATGGGTAAGTTAAGGCCTCTTGTGTGGAGGTGTAATGTGGCTGTGTGCCAGCTGTGGCTGCTAAGAGGGAAGTGGGTGAGGGCATGGTCCAATGCAGAGTGCCATGAATTGTTTACTGTTGTCAGTATGGCTAGTCTGGCTAGTGCTTAATAGAAGGTCTTTTGGTTATTTTTTTTGAGTTGAAAGACACATTTTAATGAAAAATCCAGAGATGAGATACACTTTGTTGAATGCAATGAACCTGACTTTCATTCCAGCTCTTTTTTTTTTCTAAGTGCATATTCTTGTTCCCGTTCCAGAGGGAAGACCACAAATTTGACAGGACATGAATATTAAACCTCGAGTCATCTGTCAACTCAATAAAATGTTTTGCTAGGACATTTCTACTAATCCTATGTTTAGACTCAGAAAAATGGTATGAAGTATATATTTTTAGTCTGTTTATGGCTTTCCCAACATAGAATGCTTTGAATGTTGTACACTGAGCTCTGTAAAGCACCATTCTTGTAGTACAGTCAGCTTTACACCTGCTTTAGTATTTTTTTAGTAGTGTTTGGACAAGTTAAATGGTTTGTGTTGCTCTTGCATTCACACAATGAGCAGTTTTCGACGTTGCATTTTAAGTCCCATTTTCTGTGGGTTCTATTGTGCCCTTGTTAGACTCCAGATAGTCACTAATACTTTTTTTCACAAAGATAAACCTAGGTCCCGATTTCAAGATTTTGTCAATTTGTTGCTGTTGATGATAACGTCTCATTTCTCCTTCAGAATCTTATGGATAGATAGTTGATAGTAGTTGATGGGAGATAGGAAATTCACCCTGGGGATCACTTCTGTGGCTCTGCTTGACAGGGGCACAGGAAAATAATTGTGTTAGGTGGCAAAAGCCAGGGTACTGTTTGGCTAGACTTATATAGGCCCTAGGGCCAACAGCTTAGTACCTACCTATGAACCTATGAAAGTGAATGCAATGGCCATGCTATATTTCATATTTCGGTTTTGTGTTCTTTGTAAAGGTTGGCAAGGCCCATGTGTAGTCTGTTAATGGATTTAAAAGCAGATTGGTTTCCCTGGATATTAATGGCTCCAATAGGATCTAGTGTGGAGTCTCTTCCTAGGTTAAGATTCACAGATATAGTCAGTCATTTGTTTTGTAACTGATGCCATACTCATTCCTTAGGATTTTATTATGTTACATTTTGTGATCCGGAGGTTCATGCTGTTGGTTTGTAAAAGTATATTAACTCCTATTAGGTGTCCTGAAGAGTTTGTTGGAAAGTCATCCATCTATTTCTCTTTTACTGATGGTAAAGTACAGGAAATATACTTTTTCTGTGCGATAATGCATGTTAAGCCTGCGGAAGTCATTACAATTGTTAATGTAGTCAAACAACTCAAGGAGCTGACCTTCATTGCCTGTATATGTGATAAAAATTTTGTCACTAAAGTGCAAGTAACAAGTAATGTTTGGCTGAAAATCCAGGTTATAGACCTTTGCAGGTCGCACTTGTCTAGTACTGTGTTGGAGCCGTCACTGCTGTCATTGCTTTTCTGGTTGCCTGCTTGTAATAACTGTTGCTGCTCTGTGTGTGTGTGTGTGTGTGTGTGTGTGTGTGTGTGTGTGTGTGTGTGTGTGTGTGTGTGTGTGTGTGTGTGTGTGTGTGTGTGTGTGTGTGTGTGTGTGTGTGTGTGTGTGTGTGTGTGTGTGTGTGTGTGTGTGTCTTATCTCTGTAATGTGGCTAATCTTAGATTTGCTGTATTGTGGCTAATCTTAGATTTGGACAGTGTATTGTGGGATGGGAAAAGTACCTTGAAGCCTTAGAATGTTTTGTTTGCCAGGCAGTTCTAATCTGTGGCCTGAATGCTTTGAGATTGGCAATGTATTTACAGTTACACAACTATCATAAGTATATAACTTTCATTCTTATTTTGGGCAGCATTTTCTGTATTTTCCTTCAGAAATTAAATATTTTTTTATTTGCATGTGTGTAATAGTATAATTGATAGCATATGAAAAGCTACAACCTTTAGTTAAATATGTTGCCATGTTATTTACTTGTGGTTAATACCTGCATTTTACCTCTAAGAGTGTTATATTATCACAATTTGTTTACCAGGGTAGTATACGGATTAATATTGGTGAGTTTCAGGTTCAGCCCAGGTGAAATACAAAACACAAACAATAAACAAATAGACATATAAGCAATAAAAGAGTAGTTCAGTTTAATAACATAGAAAAAAAACTGTATGTATACATTCCAGTGAGCAAGCACAGTGCAGTCAAGCAGAGGCTTAATTACAGTATACGCATTAATTACTAAAATGGGTCAGTCTTCAGTGCATCTTAAGAGAAGAGACTGGGAAAGGAGATAGGTTACGTGATATGTCTTGTGTTGAAGCAGGAACATTTTGCTTGGATGAAGTACTTTCGAGTTGCATTCTGAATTTGGAATAAGTGTTTATTCCTTTGTATCGATGGGCAGAGCTTGCCAAAGAGTAGGTGCCCGAGATGAGAAATCATGTGCTGTTCTGTAGAGTTTGGTTCTAGGGATAGCGAGAGTTGGTGTGGCTTGTTTGTAGTATCTTGGGTTGTATGAGGAGGTTTTTTTCATGAAGTCTAGCTGCAGGGGGAGTAAATTTGTAGAATTGGAGTAGTTTGCAGAGTTGGGATCCTAAAAGTATGTTTGATCTTTGTTTTATGGGTAGCCATTTGGCTTTTCCTAGGGTGATACAGTGATGTTCACAGAGAGGCAAGTTTGTAATGAAATGGCAGATGCTGTTAGAGATAGTATGGAGTGTGGTTATATTTTTCTTGGGGGCAGAAACAAAAATTGGAAACCAATATTCAAACTGGGAAACGAGAACTCCTTGGTCAATGGCAGCTCTGGTTGGTTGAGATAGAAAAGATCTTTTTGGCCCAGAAGAGGAGGGGGTTATTTTGGCTCATACACTTTGTGCAAATGGAAGTTTAATTACTAATCAAGTCATAATCCTAAGTATTTGAAAGTGGAGGTTGTCTCCTGGAATGGTTGTGTACTTCAAAGATAGTTAAAGAATCAGATGCTTGGTGAATTATCTGTAGTGTTTCAAAAAGCAGTTTTGTTCTTGGTGGGGTTGAGAAATTGTTTATGGTTTATGAGCCATTGGTGGAGCTCCTGTAAGTCTGACTAGAGTTGGCATTGAATGTTGTTGTGTGAGTGACCTCAGTGGTAAATTCCCATATATTAAAGCATAGAGGATAAGTGGGGAGGTGGAGGAGGTCACAAGGAAGTTTAAGTAATATGGAGAAGAGCAGACAGCATAAATGGATCCTTGTGGTACACCTTTCTTAATAGATGCAGATTCTGATTTGGAGGATCCTATTTTAACTCTATGATGTCCGTCCTGAGGAAGTTTTTAAACCTGAGAGCACCGTCTAGACTGATACCAATTTCAGTTACTTTTGGAGAAGGTGGTGGTCATTGAGGTCAAATGCCTTTCAAAGGGCTGTAAATATGGCAATTGTAAAGAAGTCACTATCAGAGTTTTACAGGATGTTATCTTTAGGGATCAAAGTGTTGTCATAATACTTCATACAGGCCAGAATCCATACTGTTTGGAGGAAAGCAGGTGTTACTGCTGGATATAGAGCAAGGGTTGGGTGTAGACTCTCTAGAAGTTGGCCTAGAATTAGGAGAATGGATATTGGATGGAAACAAAAGGTATCTTTGGTTGGTTTTTGGGTAGGGTTTAATTAGAGCAGTTTTCCAAATCTGTGGCTGATGTTTTGCGTGAGACATAGATTATATACGTGGGTGAGAGGAAGACTCTGCTGTGAAATATAAACCAGAGGTTTATGTTTGTCAGATCCAGGAGGGGTGTCAATGGAAATATTTTTAGATAGAAGAGAGATGACTTTGAAGTGAAGAGCAGGATGAATGGTGGCGGGGTGGGTAATCCATGATCTGTGGGAGGTGAGGAGTTAATTGACAGACTATTAAATTCTACATTTTCTGGAGAATAGTTTGTTATACTACATTGAATGGTGTTTGCAGATAAGTTATTGTGAGGAGGTCATGTTCCTGTAAGAAGGTTAACCTCTTTTTGAAAGTGTTTGGGGAATATAAGAGGGTAATTTGTTTCTTTGTTTGGATGTTTCATTTTTGCCTTCTGATCGACTTCTTAACTAGATTATGTAAGACTATATAGGAAGTGTAGTTGTCAGTTGAGGAGGTTATTTCCATTTTTGTCATCCTTCATCCCTTAGTGTTAAACGGTGTTTGAGTTCAGTGAATAGCCATTCAGTATTGGTGGGTTTATAAAGTCTGTAGGTAAGTGAAAAGAATTTGTGTTGTAGCTAAAGTAGAAAGTTGGTTAGGCTTACGACTGCTGTATGAGGGGTCATGTAAGGGGAGTATATGGTTCCAGTTGTAGACTGAGAAAGGTTCTAAGTGTGTCAGTATTAGTGATACTCTGGTTTCTGAAGGCTTTTAATATTGGCAGCAGTTTTATAGGAGGGCTGACCATTGTAAAAGTGGTTGGGCAGTGGTTGCTTAGTGATGGCAGCAGAATGTTTATGATGGAGTTTGGTATGTTTGTGGAGAGGAATAATCATTGTTGTGCACCATTCTATGGGCACGTAGCCTGTGTAGAGGCTGAGGTTGAACATTGTGTTTAGGTGGGGGGGTTAGTTCGTTCTTTAGTTTGTGCAAGATGCAGCCTGGGACACCATCTGGTCCCACTGATGCTGTGTTTTTGGCTTTTGAAAGGGCTGTTTTCACCTGTGCGTCTCTGATTTTTGGGACACTACACTTTTCCGGTTGTTGTGGGCCGTTTTGGTGGTAAAAGAGGGGTGAAGTTTGCACTGAATCTATCTGCCAGGATTTTGGCAATAGTAGGTTCAGTATATTTTGTTTTGTTTTGCACTAGTTCATTGCATATCTGTGAGCTGCCACTTAGATTCTTAACATAGCTAAAGAAGGCGTTGTGGTTATCTTTTGAATCCTTGGCTATTTTACTTTTGAAGTTAGCCTTGGATGATTTCATGAGGGACCTTAGTTTCTTACTTATACTGATCAGGGACATCTTTCCTTCTTTAGATTTGCTTTTTTCTGAACTAGTTTCCTCCTTCTATTGTATAGCCTTTTATGGCAAGGGTCCACCAAACTGGTTTCCTTTTCTTAGAGGAGTGAGTCTTGGTTTTGCTAGGGATGGCACAATCCATGCATCCTTGTTGGTGCTCATAGAGTGCATTTGTAAAGGTTTCTGCATTTTGGGCAGCATTATCCTTTAGTGTGGGGGCTGTGAAACTTACCACCTCTGTCTTAAGTAAGGAGAAATTTGCTTTAGAAATGTTTTTTTACTGTGGTTTCCTTAGTTGAGGATGGTGGTGGGACTCCTCCATCTGTGGCACCTGCTCCGGTCTCTGTCCACCCTCCTGATCCCAAGCGTGGAGAACTGACGCTCCCGGTAGCCCCATTGGGCGTGTCCTCCTCTTCCGAGGCCTCCCCTGATCATTGAGGGGAGCCCCCTAGAAAGAGGAAATGTAAGAGGAAGCATGTGGACTCCCTGAGTCAGTCACCTCGGACACTGATTTGGATGAGTAGGAAGTGTCCCCAAGGTCCCCCTCTGAGGATATCTCTTTTTCTGACATCCTAGAGATCCTTAAGCAGAGGGGAAACTGGTCTACCCTTAACCCTTTCGAGGATGAGTCGGTCTATCTGGACGCGTTTGGTTCTCGCCCTTCCACCTCCTGGGTGTCTCCCCCTTTCGACCCTCTCATGGAGTTGGTGGCTTGAAAGGCGTGGATGGCTCCGGACTCTATGGAGCCAGTATACCGTAGACCTAACAAGTTCGTTACAGCCCCTTCTGATAGACAGTTCCTCACTAAGGGTGTCCCTGTTGATGCCATGGTGGTGGCTGCAGCCACTAAGAAGGCGTTAGCTGATCCTTCAGTATCTGTTCATCCACCTAACAAGGATTCTTGGACTATGGACAGGTAAGGCAAGTGGATGTTCTCTTCAGCGACCTTTTCCATGCGGTCGCTGAACTACTTATGTCATTTCACCCATTTTCAAAGAGCTCATCTCAAAGAAGTGGGCAATGCTGTTCAGAATCCATCAGCTGTGGGGTTTCAGGACAATATTAACTCACAGCTGGTGACCCTAAATTCGATTGTCAACTCCTCCGTGTGGCTAATTTCATATGCTGAAGATGGGGTGAGTAGAGCCGCAGGCACAGGCGGTGCTCTTAGGACACATGCCTGGATGTGGCTTTGCAATTTTGCTGATCCCTTCAAGGCATCCTTCAGAAATACCCCCTTTGATGGTTCAGCTTTGTTTGGACCTCAAGTGAAGGATACCCTGACCAGGTGCGAGCAGGAAGGCAAGACTCTCTCTGCTGTGGGAGTCCATTTTTCCACTCCAAGACCATATCCGAAAGGTCACTCCCTTCCAAGCCTAGAGCTCACTCAACTAGAGCCGTAGCTTCTTCGGTAGCCTTTCAGGCAAGGCGTCCGATGGAGTCCATCTGTGCTGCAGCCACCTGGGCATCTCCTCATACTTTCATTTCCCATTATAAATTGGACATGGCCTCTAGAGGCCGAGCTGATTTTGGTTCCACTGTGCTCAACAGTGTGTTCCGGTGAGCCACCCAGGATTAGGTGCTAGGGACGCTGTCCCATCCAGTAAGAATGAAGGTGAGATTGACAACTTAACATTAAGAAGTTATGTACTTACCATAACGTTCCATGTTAGTTGTCTTCTCGCCTTCTTTCTTGTGTCCTGCCCTCCGTCCCCCTGGCCTGGTTTGACTGAGAGGAATCCCTTGTATTAGCTCTACCAAACGAGATCTGGGTATCTAGCTCATGGCATTGTGGGATATAGGGCAGCCTCAAGCTGGTAAATAGCTCTCGAGCTTTAGAAAAGGCAGAGTCAGAGCCAAGGGTTGGCTCTGAACCCATCCAGCAAGAAAGAAGGTGAGAAGACAACTAACATGGAACGTTATGGTATGTACATAACTTCTTATTTGTTACTGTAATAGCCGATGTATTCAAGGGCAACAGGTACTTCATTTGTGAATGAACCATTGAAATTTAAAGTTGTTTGTTAGCACAAACTTCGCCATTCCTTTTAGATCTCATGTGATGATTTTTTTAAATGATCTTTACTGCTCCAGACACTGTGCATATTTATTTCTCATGGTGCTTAGCACTGAAAATTCTGAGTTTAATTTTAGAAATAAAATGTTTGGCTTTGAGAACTTCTCTCATTACTTGTTCATACATTGTCATGCACAGAGCACTGGTAGTGTTGTCACCTCACAGTAAGAGGTTCTCTGGTTTGTATCTCTGCTGGGGTGCCTTCTCTCTGTGTGTCTGTGGCGTGACTCCAATGATCTTTATCGTTGTCCCTGAACTCAGACCTTTCTTCCTCTACATTACTTATTTATTTGAGCGTTTTTAGTGGTGCTCATTCCAGAGATAATTGCATCTCATAGGGTTGGAGAGCGGGGTAAAACTCTTAGTTCTGATTATGCCAAGTTTGCTAGCACTGCTAGTAGCACAACACAATGTTTTTCGTTATTCAGATAGTTGTGCTTTCTACTGTTATGGTATGTTTGTGAAAACTGAAACTGTACTTTGTGGTACTTTAAAGTGGGAGGATGCTGCAGTCCTCAGACTGTCATTGTGGAGAAGCTACATAATTAGTGTTATTTTATGCCATCCATTCCCATTTGCAATACTACTCGCTTATATATTTCTGTCTGGAATATAGACAATGTCTTCAAGGGCAGCTGGCATTCATCCTGCCACTGAAACAATGACATATACAGTTATTGGCTTACAGATATCTCTTTATTAGTTAAAAAGTTTTTAGGTGAAATTAGTTTGATTTTGACCTTTCTAGAGATTTTTGTATATTGACTGAGTGGTTCATTGTAGTGGGAGGATGCTGCAGTCAAGGGAGCATCGGTCCTTTGCAAAATGTGTAGTTAGTATGAACCGGTTGTTCGTTTTCCATAAATTCCACATGTCTTTGTATCCTAGGCAATGTGTGCCAGGCCAACAAGCACTTTATTTGCAGTTGAATATTTTAAATATAAATTTGCTAGCTCCTACCTGTTAATCGGTTACAGATGGCTCATGTAATTGTTTCGATACATTTTACTTTTTTTGAGATTGTGCTTATTTACTGCTTCGATTGAATTGTATCGACAAAGTGTGAGGCTCCTTTGTATCAGGAAAATATGTGTAATTGGGCAGTTTTTTCAATAGTGGTGCTGCATTGTCATTGCTTACAGAAACAATTTTCAGTGTAGTCAATTATAAACAATCTCTACGTGTGCTGTATGATGCAATCGGGAATGTGCATCACAGAACACATTAATGTTTGTACAATTGTTTTGGACTATGCAAGGAGCCAATGTGACATCAGTCCATACGTTAACATGTATCCGTCAATGTCCATATGCATTTCATAAGAATGTGTGTTTCGATGCTGTTTCAATCAATGTCAGTATCAAGGCTTGAGTACTTTTACTGATAACTGTTTTGTCTGTGGGACTGATTTGCGTTGCTTAGCAGATGCCTATAATTATTTGTTCAAAGCAACTTATTGCAACTATTAAAAACAAGGGTTGTCTGTGGAAGTACACTTGGGGAAGTTCTAATATTATGGATGGTGGTTGGTAGTGATGGGCGCAAGTGTGTGAGTGGATTGGGATGGAAGGGCTATGTAAAGTTCCCTAAGTAACTTAAGTGTACCTCGTGGTCTGTGTTACTCCAGGTGGATTACACTGCTGTTCCTACACAACAGTAATTTCTACAGATGTTCAGGAATACTGTCTGCATGACATTATTTTCCAATAGACTACTGTGTGTCTTAAACCAGTGTTTTCCCAGCATAGATAATGTTTTTTTTTTGTAATTGGCATTTACAAAGGCACAATGTCATTTTCAATGTGCTCCCTCAGTACATGTGCGCATGTTGACCCTTCCAGTTGCAATAGCTGTTATTGATTGTAGTCCTGGTCTCATGGGTTCAATAACACAACGGCTTTGTGTCTGACAGTTACACAGCCTGTCGCGTGTTGTGGTTTTTAGCATGCCATTTCAATACTGTGTCCTTCAGTTTTGGCCTAGTTTTGAAACAAGAATTTTGTAAGTTATCAATGTGCTGCGCATTTTGTATCCATTCTTGAGTTGAAGTGTAATCCACTTTGATTTCTTGCAGGCTTTGAAGAGTCATATATATTTAGACATATTGTCATGGGAAAATTAATTTTTTTTTATTGGGCTTTGCCTGGTGCTTTCAAATCTTATTTCCACACTATCACTGCTCTTGGTGCATGTAATGAACCCACACAGCTGAACCGGATGCATGAAAGTAAAGATAACGAAGTAGCCTTTTACATTTCGCAATGCACACGCTTTCTGGGCACAGTGGCCAATACCAATTTCTCCGGTACATGCCTGATCTACTTGCACATTGGTTAACTGCTCAGCGCATGAATGGCTTCAATATATCTGTAATCCTTGTATTTGGGATTTACTTTTTACACATGTAAATGAGTATATGCCGATGAATAATCTAGTCTTTCGTGATGCAATTATCCCTGGTGTTATCCCTTCTTTTTTAGTGCCGCTGTTGACATGGCATTTCAAGGTCACAGTTCTAGACAGGGTTATCAGTTTGAGCCGACCTATCGCCCAGGAGAGCCTAGGAGGAAACGGCGTATGAGCAGCAGCAATGACAGTGAAGACCCAACAGTGCAGCCTGAAGGCTATAGTCTAGAGGATATGCAGTGGTGCTTCTGTGGCCGCTGCACAATTATGACCACAGAACGTGAATGTCATTGTTGTGTGTCATCACCACGCGCGATCGAAAAATGGAGACAAATAAACTCAGGATCAGAAAGTAACACATGCATCACCCTCCACCCACAATTCGAGATGGCTTGCTTATTACCACACGTTCTAGAGCTACTATATAGGTATCACTGTATGCTCAGAGGAAGATACCCACACACACAGTGGACAAACAGGTAAATGTTTCAATGATTACACTGATGCCCAAGTGGGACTGACTGGCTGCTTGTGCTGCATATTGTAATGTGTAAAGGGAGGGCATAGTTAGCAACAATTCATGTTAGAAGCATTATATCTATACAGTTGTTTGTATGTGGCCTCTTATGTGCAAGTGGCTAGTCTTGCATGCAACTTGACTACCATTGGTGAAATCATTGTTGCTTGACATGTATGCACATAGCCAATCCGTCACAGTTGCTGAAGGCTCAGAAGCATATCTGAACAAATGTTGATGAGTGCTTATTAAATGGTGCAAATTACTGAAATTTGTTTTGTTTCAGGTTGTACTGCCTGTTTGCCTACAGAGTGTATGTCTTGTGGGTGCACAACAATCGCAAACTTGGATTTGGAAATCTCATGATACTTCCCGCGTGTGTTGTAGCACGAACAAGAGCTGTATTTCCAGCTGAAGAAAATGACGGTTACACTGGGTTTCAGCCATTTGAACGACTATGGATTTTCTCTGAGCATTGATATGGACTTCTGTTCATCTAAGTTTATTTATCCTGCTGTAATGATGTTTATACAAAAAGAAATGCTGCTATACATTAATGTAACACTCCTGAATGTGCACTGTAATGGAGAGCAATAAAGTGTTTGATTCATAAGATTAAGATGTGTCTGTCATCATTGTTGAGCCAACAACGTCTTCATAAAACAGTTAGATTTTCATTTCTGATCAACTCATGTAGACCACTGTAGCGTCTTGCCAGTAATGCAGAAAGTTGGTTGATTCATATGCCCACTAAACTACAAATACCTCTCAGTGGTATAATTCATTATCGTACATAGCTCTGTATCCTCCCATGATGCCACTGTAAAAGCAGAGCTATTAGGAATATGTATGTGTACTGGATAAAGGGAGGTTAGGCAATGCAACCTCTTGCGGCTATTGTGCAGTTTTCAGTGTGTGCATATGAAACTTATTTGTAAAATTCATTTTTCATGGTAGGTCACAGTATGTTCAGCTAAGATGTTAGAGTAATCCATCCTGAATTGGATATACGGTACAATTTGCTGATGATAGCTTCCTTGGTTTGCGTGAGTCCTGCAAAAGCAATAAATGACATAGTTGAAGTATGGTTTTCAGTACTGACAAAGGCAATCAATGTCACATGTTAGTATGGATGCATTGCAGAGTAACTGTAGTTTCTTTTGCTAACAGAAGTGCTTTGATTTGTATACGGTCTGAATGGTGACTCGCACCAAGGCCATTTAGAGACACAACGGTACTGCGGCTATGGTGGGTGGGTGCTCTGAGTAATTGCGTGACATTTTAGCGGCTATGATGTCTTGCTCAGCACTGCTGGATGGACTGTGGGGTATTGCTGTCAATTAATGGATGGGTTCACACCATACATGGCATTTGCCTGTTTGGTGTCGTTGAGTAATGAATTACTTTTCTTTTGCTAGCTTTTTAATAGAGAAATAGATTAGCCATGGTGCTTAACTTTGTGGAAGTTAGAATGCGAGTATACCCATAATGTCACTCATTATTTTCTAATGAGTCATGAATTGCAACATACTGGGACAATTCAGTCCAGTTCACAATGTATTTTTCTATCTTGTAGGTATGCAACAGCCATGCCTCAGTGCCTTGCATATGGTTGCCGCATTTGCCAAGACTGTCTGCTGCCCGGTGTATCATTCCATCGGTTTCCACGTGATATTAATCAGTGTACCCGATGGGTGGTTAACTGTGGCACCGATGTCGGTAATGTAAGTCAATTTGTCAAAGCTGAGGTAACCATTGCAAAGCCACGGCATTCCCTGTGTTCAAACCATTTTAAAGAGTGCCAGTTTGAACTGAATTTCATGCATCAGTTACTTCCCGAGGGCATGAAGCCACGACGTCCAATTAGGAGACTAATTAGTAATGCGGTGCCTACACTATTTGGTTTCTCCACGAAAAATCCACCGACATCAACAATACGTCGCTTTCGGTGCAAACAATACAGAAATGTAAGTAATGTTCAAATATTTGCTTATTTGTTTAGTTGCAAATCTGTCCAGTAAGTACTGTGGACATCGTAATGGGTGTTATAACTATTAATTTTCTGACCGTTGCAGCTTATTGATGAACTACTAACTACCACACAGCCCACATTGCCGGAGATTGTGACTGAACAACTGTCGCGAGACCAAAAGGTAAGGATTTGCTGCATTCCATTGTTCAGTTGAGTTTCATGCTGTGATTTTGGTCACCTTTCAATTGTGACAAGTGGTTGAGGTTAGACTGTGTTGTCTCTGACAGACTGACAGTGCAGCAAAGCGTACAGCGAAACGTAAGCGAAGTGAACCAGCAGCTGAGTTAGTACAGCAGAATGACGAAGAGCAACCAGAAGACCGTCCGGCCTGTGCAGAACATGTGCAGGTAAGCAGGAATCCGTACTTGCAGAAAAAAGACTAGACAAGCATTTCTTTGCTATACTGCTACGCTTATGTATGTCACAGTAAGCTTCATTTCTATAGGCAATATGAGAACTGCTATTGTCAAGTAGACATGGAAGAATGTCTTTGCTCTTAATGTCATGTCTTCACACAAGAGGGTGAAGTGTTGACAGGCTTGTAGGCTTTCATTGATAAGCAATCCTGGATTCAGGGAAAACTGGTTTGAGTTGATGACACATCATGTCATGTCAGCCATGTGTGAAATTACTGCACTAGTTCACAGCAAACCTTTGCAGCATACTGAAAGATATACATAAGAATGTGAAACTTAAAAACAAAGTTATCTGAAGGGAGGCACCTGCTCAGAATGCAAAAAAACTCAAATTTGGCAATTTGGTTTAATGTCTGGAAATTGGTTGATGCCATGTGTATAATTCGTCAATTGAAAGGCAGCCATTGCGGTAGATGTACTCTTCCAGCGTTTCTTCCTATAGTTATGGTGTTGACAGAGTACCTTCTATGACTATGGCCTTATTAATTTCAATGCTATTGCAGGTGCAAGCAGCAGAATTGGAGGAAGAGGTGGTGCAAGACATCGAGGTATACACAATGAAAATTCAGACTTGTAGTATGAAGACTGTGGCATGTCAAACAAAAAAAAAGTTCCGAAGAAAAGGTTGTAGTGTCGGAGTGCAAGCCAAGTTAGACGATCGGGTAAGCTGAGCTTGTAAGATGATTGATGCAGCTGTACAGTTTCCAGAGGTTGCAGTGTCACCATTGATAGACCACACGTATGTCAAAAAGTCCAAAGTTGTTCAGACGGAAAGGCGTGAACCGGAACTTGAGTTTAACAGTTGTACAGAATTGGGAACATGTAGCAGGAGAGTGACTGAAGATCTTCAGCAGGAGGATTATGGCGTTAGTGAGGCATCCACAAGTAGATAGTGTACATATACGCCTCTACAGATAAAGGCTTGCAGTACCCCAGTGAAGCTTCCAGCAGAAGTCCTTCAGACAAGCATGATTCATGAATCCTCATTTTCACACTGTGTAAGTGATGACAATGAGAAGGATCCAGACTGGTGCTACCCTTCTGACAGCATGTCAACCCCTGAGATGGAAGACACAGTTGAAGAACTTGAAGATGAAAAGATGAGCGAGCCCAAGATCACTGTATTCGAATCGCGCCTTGATTCTCTACTCTTGAAGCTGACACGTCCTCAGTGCAAAACGCCAGCAGTGGAAGTGGAAAAGAGATTGAAGATGGGTTCCTGTGTATTTGTGAAGGTGTCCTGCATTAGTGGACATGAGGTTCTGGAGTGGCAAAGTCAACCGGTAATAGGTCGAATTCCAGCTGGAAATCTACTGCTTGCATCGTCTGTACTTTTTAGTGGAAGTACATATGCCCATATTGCGCAATTCTGTGCATATGTAGGACTGGAATTTATAAGTGAGACAACCTTCTATTCAATTCAATGAGAGTACTTGTTTCCAGTGTTGCAACATACCTGGACTGAGCATCAGAGGTGGCTGCTGGAAGATGCAAAGGGAAAGGAAATCAGGCTAGCTGGAGACGGGCGATGCAACAGTCCTGGATACTCAGCAAAGTATTGCTGCTATAGTATGATGGACTTGGATTCAGGAAAGATCATTGATTTTGACCTGGAGCAGTTTACCACAGGAACTGCATCTGTAGCACTGGAGAAGAAAGCTTTCAAGAAATGTATGGCTAATTTGCTGGAGAAAAATCTAAAGGTACGACTGGTGGCAACTGACAGACATCGTGGGATTAGATTCTTGATGCGGAAGAAATTTCCAGAGATTGAACACCAGTTTGATGTGTGGCATATGTCAAAAAGCCTGACAAAGAAAATATGTGAAGCGGGAAAAAGGCAAGGTAGACGGGAATTACTGCAGTGCTGCCACAGCATTTCCAATCATCTGTGGTGGTGTTCGGAAACATGTGAAGGAGATGAAGTTGTCCTTGAGGAAAAATGGTTGTCTCTGCTCTACCATGTTACAGACCGTCACAGCTAGAGTGGTGCAAAGAAGGTTTCCTGTTGTCGTCACGAGATGCCAGTGATAGACGGAGATGAGAAGAAGTGGCTCGAAGAAGATGATGCGTGTCACAGCTCATTAAGGAAGATTGTTTCAAACACTGCATTTCTTAAAGATCTGAAGCACATCACGAAGTTCTGCCACACCGGAAACCTCAAAGTGTTCCATGCATTACTATGCCGGTACTGCCCCAAATTTGAGCACTTCAGCTTTGCAGGAATGAAAGCAAGAATCATATTTGCCATCCTTGATCATAATGAGAACCACAACCGGGAACAAGCAGTTGTCCGATGCCCTACCACCAAGTCAGCTTCTAAAGGAGAGCTTCGATACAGAGTGGTGTACCCAAAGGCCAAACAGGAATGGGTGGCGAAACCAATATTTGAGAAGCGAAAGTTCGACTACATTTATGACCTCATGTTCAAAGTAGTACAAGCCAAAAGAGGCATTTTAGAAGTTTCACCCATGTTGGTACCAACTTTGCCAAAGAATATAGCTAGGTGTGAGTGACCAGGGAAGACACAGGTGATCACAAAACACATTTCTAGATTTGGAAAAAGTAATTGAAAAAGCAAGGTGATCTTTTTAGCAAGTCCTGCAGTTTACTCTGGTGCTTATGTATGTTGGTAGTATATGCTGTGTGTGGAGCTTACGTATGTCAGTAGTATATGCTGTGTATGGACTAAACAGTGATGCTGAATGTTGCAACAGTTTACATACTGGATCCGCAGAGATGTGTTGCTGTCATCCAGTTTAATAACTGGATTGCGATTTGTATCGTATAGTTGTGTCAAGCATGTCCGGGTGTAATGTAGTAAATCTATGGTGTTTTAAGTAATCAATGAATGGTGATATGTGAAAGTCATTGACCGTTTATTATTATGAACCCAATCTCTGTATGCAACTAGTAGTGTTTAGTTGGAATCTGGTGTGGCTGAATAAGAAGGTTTGACATTAAATAACTGTTTAATTTCTAGGACTTCTTGTACTTGGTCACATTTGTGACACGGTGTTGCTGATGACATTGTTTTTGGAGTATAATGTTAATTTGGGTGAGCATGTTGACAATGCACTGTAGGTAATGTGTGCAGTTCATGAGGAGCCAATTTATGAAGAGTACATGTGAAAAGGAGTATTAATGACTTCGTGATAACGGGAATCTATGCTTGCGTCCTGTAAACTGGGTATTGATATAATACAGGTGAGTAACCGTATTAACTACTTTCTGTGATAACGGGAATCTACGCTTGCGGGTATTGATATAATACAGGTGAGTAACCATATTAATGACTTTCTGTGATAACGGGAATCTACGCTTGCGGGTATTGATATAATACAGGTGAGTAACCGTATTAACTACTTTCTGTGATAATGGGAATCTACGCTTGCGGGTATTGATATAATACAGGTGAGTAACCGTATTAATGACTTTCTGTGATAACGGGAATCTATGCTTGCGGCCCGAAGACTGGGTATTGATATAATGCAGGTGAGTAACCGCATTAATGACTTTCTGTGATAACGGGAATCTATGCTTGCGGCCCGAAGACTGGGTATTGATATAATGCAGGTGAGTAACCGTATTAATGACTTTCTGTGATAACGGGAATCTATGCTTGCGGCCTGAAGACTGGGTATTGATATAATGCAGGTGAGTAACCGTATTAATGACTTTCTGTGATAACGGGAATCTACGCTTGTGGCCTGAAGACTGGGTATTGATATAATGCAGGTGAGTAACCATATTAACTACTTTCTGTGGTAACGGGAATCTACACTTGCGGCCTGAAGACTGGGTATTGATATAATGCAGGTGAGTAACCATATTAACTACTTTCTGTGGTAACGGGAATCTACACTTGTGGCCTGAAGACTGGGTATTGATATAATGCAGGTGAGTAACCATATTAACTACTTTCTGTGATAACGGGAATCTACGCTTGCGTCCTGAAGACTGGGTATTGATATAATGAAGGTGAGTAACCATATTAACTACTTTCTGTGATAACGGGAATCTACGCTTGTGGCCTGAAGACTGGGTATTGATATAATGCAGGTGAGTAACCATATTAACTACTTTCTGTGGTAACGGGAATCTACACTTGCGGCCTGAAGACTGGGTATTGATATAATGCAGGTGAGTAACCATATTAACTACTTTCTGTGGTAACGGGAATCTACACTTGCGGCCTGAAGACTGGGTATTGATATAATGCAGGTGAGTAACCATATTAACTACTTTCTGTGGTAACGGGAATCTACACTTGCGGCCTGAAGACTGGGTATTGATATAATACAGGTGAGTAACCATATTAACTACTTTCTGTGGTAACGGGAATCTACACTTGCGGCCTGAAGACTGGGTATTGATATAATGCAGGTGAGTAACCATATTAACTACTTTCTGTGATAACGGGAATCTACACTTGCGGCCTGAAGACTGGGTATTGATATAATGCAGGTGAGTAACCATATTAACTACTTTCTGTGATAACGGGAATCTACGCTTGCGGCCTGAAGACTGGGTATTGATATAATACAGGTGAGTAACCATATTAACTACTTTCTGTGATAACAGGAATCTACGCTTGCGGCCTGAAGACTGGGTATTGATATAATACAGGTGAGTAACCGTATTAATGACTTTCTGTGATAACAGGAATCTACACTTGCGGCCTGAAGACTGGGTATTGATATAATGCAGGTGAGTAACCATATTAACTACTTTCTGTGATAACGGGAATCTACGCTTGCGGCCTGAAGACTGGGTATTGATATAATGCAGGTGAGTAACCATATTAACTACTTTCTGTGATAACGGGAATCTACGCTTGCCTGAAGACTGGGTATTGATATAATGCAGGTGAGTAACCATATTAACTACTTTCTGTGATAACGGGAATCTACGCTTGCGGCCTGAAGACTGGGTATTGATATAATACAGGTGAGTAACCATATTAACTACTTTCTGTGATAACGGGAATCTACGCTTGCGGCCTGAAGACTGGGTATTGATATAATGCAGGTGAGTAACCGTATTAATGACTTTCTGTGATAACGGGAATCTACACTTGCGGCCTGAAGACTGGGTATTGATATAATGCAGGTGAGTAACCATATTAACTACTTTCTGTGATAACGGGAATCTACGCTTGCGGCCTGAAGACTGGGTATTGATATAATGCAGGTGAGTAACCATATTAACTACTTTCTGTGATAACGGGAATCTACGCTTGCGGCCTGAAGACTGGGTATTGATATAATGCAGGTGAGTAACCATATTAACTACTTTCTGTGATAACGGGAATCTACGCTTGTGGCCTGAAGACTGGGTATTGATATAATGCAGGTGAGTAACCGTATTAATGACTTTCTGTGATAACAGGAATCTACACTTGCGGCCTGAAGACTGGGTATTGATATAATGCAGGTGAGTAACCATATTAACTACTTTCTGTGATAACGGGAATCTACACTTGCGGCCTGAAGACTGGGTATTGATATAATACAGGTGAGTAACCATATTAACTACTTTCTGTGATAACGGGAATCTACACTTGCATCCTGTAAACTGGGTATTGATATAATACAGGTGAGTAACCGTATTAATGACTTTCTGTGATAACGGGAATCTATGCTTGTGGCCTGAAGACTGGGTATTGATATAATGCAGGTGAGTAACCGTATTAATGACTTTCTGTGATAACAGGAATCTACACTTGCGGCCTGAAGACTGGGTATTGATATAATGCAGGTGAGTAACCGTATTAACTACTTTCTGTGATAACGGGAATCTACGCTTGCGGCCTGAAGACTGGGTATTGATATAATGCAGGTGAGTAACCATATTAACTACTTTCTGTGATAACGGGAATCTACGCTTGCGGCCTGAAGACTGGGTATTGATATAATGCAGGTGAGTAACCATATTAACTACTTTCTGTGATAACGGGAATCTACGCTTGCGCCTGAAGACTGGGTATTGATATAATGCAGGTGAGTAACCATATTAACTACTTTCTGTGATAACGGAATCTACGCTTATGCCTGAAGACTGGGTATTGATATAATGCAGGTGAGTAACCATATTAACTACTTTCTGTGATAACGGGAATCTACGCTTGCGGCCTGAAGACTGGGTATTGATATAATGCAGGTGAGTAACCATATTAACTACTTTCTGTGATAACGGGAATCTACGCTTGCCTGAAGACTGGGTATTGATATAATGCAGGTGAGTAACCATATTAACTACTTTCCGTGATAACGGGAATCTACGCGGCCTGAAGACTGGGTATTGATATAATGCAGGTGAGTAACCATATTAACTACTTTCTGTGATAACGGGAATCTACGCTTGTGGCCTGAAGACTGGGTATTGATATAATGCAGGTGAGTAACCATATTAACTACTTTCTGTGATAACGGGAATCTACGCTTGCGGCCTGAAGACTGGGTATTGATATAATACAGGTGAGTAACCGTATTAACTACTTTCTGTGATAACGGGAATCTACGCTTGTGGCCTGAAGACTGGGTATTGATATAATGCAGGTGAGTAAGACTTAAACCAATTCACTCGTAAAAATGACTTAATGCACATCATTACATTACAAGTGGTTGTGGTTGAGTCGGATTAAGTGCCATGTTGTGTGTTGGCTAACCTATCTAGCCCGCCACAGCCATGTACAGACCCTGCAAGTTTCACTTCTATCTTTGATCTGCTGCCGATGGCAGTACTGTGTATTTTTTACGTTCCATAAGATCTCTTTTCAGTCACCCCACGCATCTACCCACCATGTATTTTCATCTGTACTACCCGCTCTGTATGTGGTTTCACTGCTAAACTTTACCTACTATTTCCTCCTAGTCTCTGCACTGGCTTCCTCCATTGCACCCAGCAGTGCTTTATATCTGGCTCAGTGTACAGCCACAATTATTTCCAGCAAGCTTTAAATTCATCAGCGC
Source organism: Protopterus annectens (assembly GCF_019279795.1). NCBI lineage: Eukaryota > Metazoa > Chordata > Ceratodontiformes > Protopteridae > Protopterus > Protopterus annectens. The sequence continues at coordinate 1,183,888,480 of NC_056737.1, forward strand.
TGATTGTTCCTATTATACAAATGTTTTGTTATGTGCCATCAGAGATGTAACCAATGCTCCTATGTATATATGAATGCATAGCTTACTAAAATGTTGTCTTTGGCTTTGGCTCACATTGTTAACTTGCATTTATATCAATTTTATTACTTTATTACCAATTCTGCACTTAAATATTTGTGTGGTGTCCAGTCTTGTTTTCCTAGTAAACAAATGTAAATAAAACTAATAAATTTTGAAGCAGGTTATGTATTATCCTTTTCACTTTGACATTCAGCTTTTCACAAGTTTTGTACAGTACAGGTGTACTTGGCAAGTTGAAGAAACAGGGCTGGGCAGTGTACCTCAGTATATGTAACCTATGATTTTGGTTTGCCCATTAGTAAAACTTGGAGGCTATTGTAATTATTGTAATTTAAGTCATTCACTAAGTCACAGGCTGGTCTGATGGAAGACATTGATATTGGCACAGGCTGGTCTGATGGAAGACATTGATATTGGCACAGGCTGGTCTGATGGAAGACATTGATATTGGCACAGGCTGGTCTGATGGAAGACATTGATATTGGCACAGGCTGGTCTGATGGAAGACACTGATATTGGCACAGGCTGGTCTGATGGAAAACATTGATATTGGCACAGGCTGGTCTGATGGAAGACATTGATATTGGCACAGTGCTGAATTGGGTTGCTATTGGCATTGGGGATTGTTGGCACTATGTATAGTCAACGTGAGGAGCTGTGTTTGTAGCAGTCGATATTTTTCCAATACCATAATAGAATGGAGCGAACAGCGTGTAGTGCATAATTATCCTGACATACTGTGTGGTACGGAACTGATATTTGGAGAATGATATTTAGTTTGAAAAATTATTACGAGAAATGGTTAAATTGGTATGTGTTGGACAGTGTTGCATATAAATATTGCACGTTTGGATGTTGTGTTAAAGCAGTTTATGTGGTGGTTGCTTGAATGGTGTTGTACCATACATGTTTCAGTCAGATTTTTGGACAGCTGCAGTTACGATATATGGAAGTGATAGATTACTGATTCTTGGAAAAAGCCGGGTGTCTAGCATTAATAACATGGTAGATGTGAGTGGAAGCAAGATGATTTGTATGTGCTGAGTGTGGTGATGTGAGTGCAGCTCTGACTGCAGCTGCCAGTAGTGTTGTGGTGTGAATGGACCTCTGTGATGCTGGCTACCTTGACGCGGTACAAAGGCTTCAGACAATAGTTCAAAGTCAAGTGTGACAATTGTACATTGCAACCAAAAGCCAGCTTTCATTGAACACTGACATAATGTCTTTGGAGACATGGTATAGTATGT
>NC_056737.1:1183894807-1183942307 GCF_019279795.1 Protopterus annectens
ACATAACAAGACAGCTTTAAAAAAAGCAACGGAGAATCTCCGTTGCTTTTTTTAAAGCTGTCTCCCTGTGTTAAACCCATTTAACATAGCGAGACACCCTTAAAAAAAGCAACGGACATAGGAAGATCTCCGTTACTTTTTTTAACGCTGTCTCGCTATGTTAAACACCTTTAACATAGCGAGACAGTGTGTATAAAGCAACGGAGATCTTGCGTTCTCCATTGCTGTAAAAAAAAAGAATTATACTAATGGAAAAAGTCTGGGTGACCGGACCTTTTTCCATTACTATTACTCTGATTTACAACGTGCATGCTGACCAATCAACGTGCACATTTTGGAATATTAATGAAGGGTCGTTGTATAATAACCTATCACCAACTAGTCATAGCGTATAACAGCCTAAAACATCCTGACAAAACTCCAGCTCTAAGGCAATTACTGACTCACTATACACCAAATTGTCCACTCTGCTCTGCCACCAAATCACTCCTCTCTATCTCCTTAGCCAACAACACAGTAGGTAAAGCTCTATTTTCACACAGTATAGCAAAAATTTGGATTAATCTCCCTCCCTCTGTGACTTCTGCATCAAATACTACACAATTCAAAAACCCCTTAAGGCTCATCTTATAAGCTCTTGGCTCTGTCCATGTGTTACATAATCCTAAAATATGCTACATCCATCCTTCTTTTTTCTCTCCTATTATAGGCCCTCAGCAAGCACGGTAGTAACAAATGGTATCCCTTGACATACGGTAATTTTGTTGTGATCTCTGTCCGTATTTTTCATGACTAATAAAATATACATATGTAATTTATTGCTGATAAGAATTTATTTTACTGTTTTATTTTCATAAAATACTGCTAGTATAACAATGTTTTTTTACATTATGTATAATGTCATTATTTATTGTATTAATTAAGAGGAGCTTTTCTCCCCAGGCCTCCACTGTAAATGGACCTTGTCCAGTGGGTCCATCCCAGTTAACAAATGTAAAATAAAAAAATGAAATAAATGTAATATATATTTATAGTAGACAGTCTCTATATTTATCTTTTCCTTCTGGGTCTTGCTTTTAGTACAGGTTTAAGAGATATTTTATCATTCAGTCCACTACCCTTGTTCACCCTCATTATAATGACCATCTCATCTGACTTGTTTCAGTTAAATTCCTTACACCTCCCCCCTTACACTGGGTGCTATAGTATCAATAGCTAAAAACTTAAAACTATGACCTGTACCCTTTTGTATAACATTTTGCCACAGCATTGGTACTAATCCCATTATTAATGTTATAAATATGTTCTCTTATTCTGTCTCAAAACCATCTGCTCATCTTACCTATGTGGAAGGCTGGACAGACTGCACAGTGGGCTAAATAAACTATATTGCTAGTATTACAAGTGGCAGTTACTCTAAAAGTTAACACTTTTAACAGTCCACTGGTTTCTGCTCACATGGGCTGTACTTGTAAAGAAAATGCAAAGAAATAAAGAGAAGAAGGAAGTAAACAAAGAAACCAAATAACAGTCCACAAACTGTGCAATTCAGAAACATTCTTTTTGCCATATGCAGAGCTGGGGTGGGCTGAAAGTGATAGATTCCCCATGTATAAGGTTTTATGAGATATGTTGGCAGATGCAATTGCTTCAGTCATGATTGCAAATACAGTATCAGTTAAAGTGCTGAAGTACTTTATGTGAAATATTATACAGTATCAAAGTGCTGAAGTACTTTATGTGAAGTATTATACAGTATCAGTTAAAGTGCTGAAGTACTTTATGTGAAGTATTATACAGTATCAAAGTGCTGAAGTACTTTATGTGAAGTATTATACAGTATCAGTTAAAGTGCTGAAGTACTTTATGTGAAGTTTTATACAGTATCAGTTAAAGTGCTGAACTACTTTATGTGAAGTATTATACAGTATCATTTAAAGTGCTGAAGTACTTTATGTGAAGTCTTATACAGTAGCAAAGTGCTAAAGTACTTTATGTGACATTTTGTACAGTATCAGTTAAAGTGCTGAAGTACTTTATGTGAAGTATTATACAGTATCAAACTGGTGAAGTACTTTATGTGAAGTATTATACAGTATCAGTTAAAGAGTGGAGGGAGGTTCAGCTGCTATATCATAAGTGCTGAAGTACTTTATGTGAAGTATTGTACAGTATCAGTTAAAGAGTGGAAGGAGGTTCGGCTGCTATATCATAAGTGCTGAAGTACTTTATGTGAAGTATTTTAACTGTAACAAACACTTTGCTGCAGTTTCTCAGCAAAGGGAGTTAAATTTAAGAGGACCTTTTTTTTTGCTCCTCAATTTATGGTGCTGGTCACTGATATAGCACCTGAATCTGCCTCTGCTCGTGTGATGAACCATAAAACAAAAGAATTTACTATAGAAAGTTGATTGCTACAAACAGAACTATGCCTCCCCTGATCTTCCACTAAGGATAAAATAAATAAATAAATAAATGAATAAGAGGAGTTTATTGAAGCAATCGGATTGCTACATTTGTATCGTTGGCTTAATTCAAAATGATGCATGCCCCCAGGTCTTCTATTACAGAGCAAATAAATAAATCATCATCATCATCATCTTTTGGCTTTTCCTGTTAGGGGTCGCCAAAGCGGATCATCTGTTTCCATTTCTTCCTGTCCTCTGCATCTTGCTCTTTCACACCAACCGCCTGCATGTCCTCTCTCACCACATCCATAAACTTTATCTTAGACCTTCCTCTTTTCCTCTTACCTGGCAGCTCCATCCTTAGCATCCTTTTCCCAATATACTCTGCATCTCTCCTCAGCACATGTCCAAACCAACGCAATCTCGTCTCTCTTGCTTTGTCTCCAAATTGTCCAACATGAGCTGACCCTCTAATATACTGATTCCTAATCCTATCCATCCTAGTCACACCGAGTGCAAATCTTAACATCTTTAACTCTGCCACATCCAGCTCTGACTCCTGACTTTTTGTCAGTGCCACTCTCTCCAACCCATATAACATAGCTGGATTCACTACTGTCTTGTAGACCTTTCCTTTCACTCCTACTGGTACCTGCTGTCACAAATCACTCCTGACACTCTTCTCCACCCATTCCACCCTGCCTATAATCTCTTCTTCACCTCTCTTCCACATTCACCATTACTCTGAACTGTTGATCCCAAGTACTTAAACTTGTCCACCTTTACCAACTCTACTCCCTGCATCCTCACCATTCCTCTACCCTCCCTCTCATTTACACACATATATTCTGTCTTAGCCCTGCTGACCTTCATTCCTCTGCTCTCTAGAGCATATCTCCACCTCTCCAGAGTCTCCTCAACCTGATTCCTACTCTCACTACAGATCACAATGTCATCTGCAAACATCATAGTCCACGGGCCTCCTGTCTGATCTCATCTGTCAACCTGTCCATCACCACTGCAAATAAGAAAGGACTCAGAGCTGATCCTTGATGTAATCCCACCTCCACCTTAAACGGATCTGTCACTCCCACTGCAGTCCTCACCACTGTCACACTACCCTTGTACATATCCTGTACCACTCTTACATACTTCTCTGCCACTCCTGACTTCCTCATACAATACCACAACTCTTCTCTAGGCACCCTGTCATATGCTTTCTCCAAGTCTACAAAGACACAATGCAACTCCTTCTGACCTTCTCTGTATTTCTCCAATAACACTCTCAGAGCAAACATCGCATCTGTAGTGCTCTTTCCTGGCATGAAACCATACTGCTGATCACTAATCATCACCTCCCTTCTTAACCTAGCTTCTACTACTCTTTCCCATAACTTCAAGCTGTGACTGATCAATTTTATCCCTCTGTAGTTACTGCAGCTCTGCACATCACCCTTATTCTTAAAGATAGGTACCAAAACACTTTTTCTCCACTCCTCAGGCATCCTCTGACTTTCCAAAATTTCATTAAACAATCTAGTTAAAGATTCCACTGCCATTTCTCCTAAGCACCTCCATGCTTCCATTGGGATGTCATCTGGGCCAACAGCCTTTCTATTCTTCATCCTCTTCATAGCTGTCCTTACTTCCTCCTTGCTAATCTGTTTCACTTCCTGATTCACTATCCCCACATCATCCAACCTTCTCTCTCTCTCATTCTCTTAATTCATCAGCCTCCCAAAATACCCTTTCCATCTACTCAACACACTCTCCTCTCTTGTGAGTACCTCTCCCTCACTATCCCTTATCACCCTCACTTGCTGCACACTTTTCCCAGCTCTGTCCTGACTATTACATTTGTAACAGTCGGCATACAACAGAAAGATCCACAATCCCCAGCTCTGCCATGCAAGAGCCAAAAAAAAGTTTTAGTGCAGTAAGCTGGTTGCTCCTACAGTGAGAGCCACACCACCTCTTAGAAAGAAAAAACAAAAAAGGAGCAAGCTCCCTATGGGGAGGTGCTCCATTTATTTAGACTGTGCAATGGTAAAAATGATCTAGAAGAAGCGATTAATAAAACAATAAGTATGTTTTTAAATAGAGGTTATGATGGAAAGGTTATTATGAAGTCACTGGACAGATTCAAATCTGATACTCATACACACAGTGAGGTGATGGTAAGATCCAGTAATGGTAAATGGAATGAGGGTGGGGAACATGTACGTAGGAAGGGTTATGAAGTTGCTACTTGTGATGTTTTTATCAAGCAGGTCATCAGTATTATTAAATATTTTGGGGGGGGTTCTACTTAGATTTAAAGAATGTGCTAACAGTTTATGTACTATTCCAATGATTTCGTAAAAAAAAAGAGGTAGAGATATTAGGGACATGATTGTACATAGTAAGTTTGTAAAACCGGTACATATTTTATACAGGGAATCTGTACTGAGGGGTACATGTAAGTATGTAGGATGTTCTATGTGAAAGTATATTGTGAATAGTTTTGGCAGAATCAATGGCATCCTTTTAGACCAAGTGGCAAATATTCTTGTCATATTGAAGGCATTATTTATGCCTTACAATGTCCCTGTGGTCAGTTGTGCATAGGAGAAAGTAAAATACCTTTTAAAATCAGATTACAGGAACATGTGAGGGAGATCAAGAATGTAAAAGAAGCAAGTCCACTAGCTATGCATTTTAAATTTTGCTATGGAGGTAACCCTGAAGCTCTTAAAGCTATTATTTTGGAACAATTTATTTTAAGTGTTGAATGTTCGGGTATAAAAAGAAGGTTGCTTTACAAAGAAACTGTTTTTATTCTTAACTATGAAATGCTGCTCCCCCCGGTATGAATGTGGAATGTAATTGCAAACTTTTAATTTAATTTAAATGTCAGTTAATTGATTTATAGATTGTTTTAGTGAGTGTTATATAAGGTGTGGTGTTATTTGATTGTTCTTACTCCTTGAAGGTAGTTGTTTGTAATACATTTTTGTGGATGTTACTGGCCTTTTGTTTGATTCTGTAGCAAGCTGTTATCTACTTGTTACAGTTGCTTAGCACAAAGGAAGTGCAGATGTACTTTCTGCACTGTCATTTAGACATGTGGGTACTGAAAGAATGCAAGAACTGCTCTACACAATCTCTAACCCCTTTGCCCCACCCTAGCTGCGCTTCTGACTGGCACATGCAAAATGCTTTGAATCCCACTGAGAATCTTGTTTCTTGCTAAAAGTATTGACACAGTTTACATACATACATGTAAAAATGTATATCAATGCAATTTCTTATATCCTTAAGAAAAAGAAGTCTGGATAGAAATATTGCAAGCTATGACCTTGCTAATCTGTTTGCCAGATTAAATTCATACGCCCTGCTGTAGCTCTAACAGATACTTTTATACCACTTTTTTGACACATATAACTGAGTACAATATAACTTGCTACATTATCATTTTGTAACCTGTACCTGACCCCAAAGGAAGATTTTATACTTATTGTTAATAAAGGGCTACAATGCATGAGCCTGCATTCACAGACATTTTGCAAATGTTTTTCTAAAGCTAACAGATGACAAGCTTGTTGCTGTTTGTTGAAAGTATGTGAGATACACAGTGAGTCAGATAACAGATACAGGAATAAATACAAAATCGTACCTCATTTTTAGTTGTACACAGTGCAAGAGGTTGTGTCAGTAGCATGTGACCCCCCCCTCAACTATCTTTGGGAGGAGAGAGGAGGGAAGGGGTCCATGCTCTGACTTCATCACTGATGGAGTGTAGGAACTCGTCTTCACCAAACATGGGGGATCACAATGACAGATCATTAGCAGAAGTTGTGAGTTAACACCACTGCATGCTAGGTGTGGGGCTGTACTGTTGGTGGGGCATAAAACACTCCCACGTCCCTTAGGATGTTGCAGCTAGGAGTCACCTTGTGCTTCTATATACCTACTCCCTGCATAGTCCATAAAAGGGTCTCAGCTTAACAAAACCCTATTCTGTGGAGAGGGAGATAAGCCTGTGCAGTGACAGGGATGGTGGTGCTAGACGAATAGGAAGGTCTTGGGGACATGGCCCAGGGCAGACAGCAGTTGGAGGGGGGGGCACAAAAAATGTTTGCACAATAGGTAGATAAAACTGTAAAATAGGCTGGGCTTACTATGGTTTTACTTGGAGATCTACACATAGTTATCTTTCTTTTCTGCTATTTCATATTTAATTTACTCTATTTTCGTATCACATTTCCAAAAACATGTCATGTATACCTCTCAACTGTCCATAATTTCGCATAATGCCCAGATTTTTGCCTTGTATTTTTAGTCCGTTCCTTATAGAATGTATGTTTTTCTGGCAAATTATTGAGGATTACTGTCACTGAATAATGATATACATTTGTATTTCAGACTTCAGAGTCCTTCAGAAAATGCATGCTAATGCAAAACGTTTTGTTTTATACCAGCTTCCTAAGTTTATAAAAGATATTTAAAATGTGTGCCTGATTTTGTGCCTCTGCCTCCCTTGTTTAGGACTTTGCCCTGAATTCTTGCACTAAGAGGTTTAGAGGTATGATGTCAGGGCGTAGCCAATGCATCATTTTTTACAGTGACTATATGCCTTGATACACCTTTAAGCAAGAAGAATATTGTTTTGATATAAAAAATAGTTATACTTCTTAGATTCTCCTTTTAAAAATAAAAAGATGATTTTTTTTTTCACTTTTAACCTGAAACTAAGGAAGCAGTCTGGCTCTAATATGAAACATAGACTTCCTAAAAGTTGACACTTCAAAAGAAGAAAAAAAATGTCCAAAGACCAAGAGTGTGAAAAACTCTTTTTTTCTTGTTTACTGCAGGGGATCAAGCCCCAGTGCAATGCCCCCCCCCCAAACTTATACATACCAATTCCATGGTCACACCTACTTAAAGAGGGTTGAACTCTCCCTAAAAAGTGAATCATTACTGGAGAACAATTAGAAATCAGTCTGGCAATGATTATCTGTGGAGAAAAGTGCTCAGCCTTATGCCGTTCATGTTTTGTCTGCAGGCTACTGATGCTCAGGGAATTATTCCCTGGGATTGTATAGAGAAGACAAACAGTTCACTCCTCCAAACAAACACATATATATTTTTTTTACATTCCTACTACAGGCTTGGGGATAGTAAAGTTTGATATTTGGAAGTGAGAAGATATAAATGCAGTGAGGAGAAATACAGGTCCAGATTTGCTGTATCTTTGGGAATTCCCTTTCCTCCAAGGTGCAGTGATCTCAGAGTTAGTTTGTATATGTAGTGGGGTTGTACAGCCCCTCATCAGGGGTGGAGAGACTTACCCAGCACAAAGCTGTCGATGTTTAACAGAGAGTTTTGCAGTTCACTTTTACTCATTATGAACCACACATATTTTTGTGGTTTCAGGACTTTCACTACCAAATCTCAAATTTCTGATAGGGCATCAACAGGTAAACCTATTATATCCAAGTGCCTCTTTTCACAGGCAACCTGGAAGTACTGTCTGGGTAAGTGCCTTGCTCACAGCTGCAGACTATATAAAAGGAGATTGAAGACATCAAACTTAGGACAAAGCTCATTAGCAGCTTGCAGCCTTAATCCTTTCTGCTAAACTGCCAGACCACTGGTTCCCAGATAAAGGACAGGCTACACTTTCTCCTACCTTTTTACTTTATAAATGAATGTTCTCAGACCACGGCCAACTAATAGACCAAAATCTCAATTCTTTAAGGGCCAGAATTAATATTAATATGTTAGCCAGAAGTTCATGTCCACTGTTGCCCATTACTACTTGCCAAGTGTATTGGACCATTTGCATTTTCATAACTGAGTTCTAAACTCATTTATACAGTTAACATGGATTCAGATCATGTACCAGAAACTTCAAAAATGAATCATATAATATTGCAATACAAATACTAAATACATGCAAACAGTCATGAAGCAAGGGCAAACACAGTGAAATAAAACACCCACAACCCAAGGAAAAATATAATGAAATAAAACACACACTACCCAAGGACAGACACAGTGAAATAAAACACCCACTCCCCTAGGGCAAACACAGTGAAATAAAACACCCACTCACCAAGGGCAAACAGTGAAAAAAATGCCCACTCCCCAATGACAAACACTGTGACACAAAATGCCCACTCCCCAAGGACAAATGCAGTGAAATAAAAAACTCATTCCCCATACTATTTTTAACCACTTCACTGTAAGAAAACTAAATTTAAACACAATCAACTTTTATATAAAAAATGTGCTACAAATTAAAACAAAATAATTGCAAAACTGCTATGATCCTCTCTAAGTGAGCTTTTACTATGGATAGTAGTACTAAGAAATAGCAGACACACTAAATTCCGACAGATGGGATCTTGATAACCCTGTCTCAGTATTTCTTCATTCCTATAGCAATCAGACACCGTATTTATATACACATCAGTTTCACCATATCAGGGTCCAAATGGAGGGGTAATAAAATCAGCAAGAAAAGGAGATTAGTACATCTGGAAATGAATTAATCGCCAAGTCTTGGTGAGTACCTTGGCATGGTGGGCCTTGTTGTTAAAAAGTCGGATGAAGACAACACTGATATGCAGGCTGTATTTTATATGGCAGATATCTTAGATGGAGGCAGGTTAAAATAAAAATGACAGCAGGGTGCACAAGTCCCAGGATAAAAACATGCTCAATCCTGTTATATACCCTTGTGCCTGGACTGGAAAAATGACAGTGTAGAATCCTCAATACACAGAGATATTCTTACAATGGGGTTAGGCCACAGGGGGAGGATAACTTTTTGGTTCTAGTCATAGATGGGAAAGGGGTCAACTGATCAGCTGACATATCTGGCCATCAGGCCTATAAATAAATAAATTAGTTAAATAAATAAATAAATAAATAAAAATTTAGCTCAACTAAAATTTCATGCACATGGTCTCATAGTTTGCAGATCTAAGAAATCACTGAAGTGCCTACTGAAACTCAGCACAAGGGCTATGACATTATTACAATGAAAAAACACGTTTTTAACAGTGTTACTACCACATCTGTTTTAGAGGATAGCGTACAATTAAACTAACAACTGATTAAGTAAAGCATATTTTACTACCTACCGCTTCGTACGCCATTTCTTTTTGATTTTATCAAACACCTTTCTTGAATTTTCACTTGTTCAACAGCTACTGTTCTTGCTATCTTTAGCTGTCGGACTGAGAAGCTTTTATAAGAAATTTGGTCAGTGATAACATCCCTTCAGCTATGCAAAACAGGATGTGGTGGCAAGAATTATCTATGGGAGAGGAGCTTTCTCTGTGATGAATAAAGGCATTTTGAATGCGGCGCACACAATGCCTCTTCACAGATATTTAATGTTGCTCTTCTCCTGAATAATGGGTTTAGATCAAGATTAAGGATAAAGTCTATTAATGCCTGCCACATACTGCCTCAATGTATCTTATTCATAAAATTCATTCAGTGAGCTGATGCAAATAATTAAACAATGTGTTCGGTACTTATTTGCTGGAAACTTCTCCAATGATTCATTGTTTAAGAAATGAATTTTAAAATACTATGAACAGAAATTATTGAAATTTAATATGCATATTTCTATTACTAAGAATCAGACTATAGTACAACACAAATATGCTTTTGAGTGCATATTGTTTCAGCCTCCAAAGACATGTAATAGATGAATTGGAAATAATCTAAATTACTTTTAGGAGTATTCTCTGTGCGTATTAAGTGTGAGTGCGCCATTGTGGGAGAATGCCCCTTAATAGCCTGGCATCCGATCCAGGATTAATTTTTCTGTATTGTGTTCACTGGATGCTGGGACAGAGTTTGGCTCATTTGTCTCCTGAATTAGATAAAGCAGATGGTCCAGCATAATAAAATGAATGAAGACATGTATTATAAACCGCAGAGATGATAGCAGTTAGTCCAGCATAATAAAATGAATGAAGACATATGTTAGAAAATCTGACCTTGACAAACTTGAATCTTATAACAAAATCACCAAGTTTTCTAAAAATTCCCCCTAAAAATTTCCCCTTTAGAACCGATCATTGTATACTTCTTAGGCAACTTCAGTGGCTTGAACTCCCACAGTTATTAACCTATCACCAACTAGTCATAGCGTATAACAGCCTAAAACATCCTTTTTTTTTTTTTTTTTTCAAAGCTTTATTTTACTTTCGTTTCATTATTTTGGTACAACATTTACAAAAAACATTTTACTGAAACTGGTCAGCATACAGACACAAATAAGGCCAATAAACATTCACATAACCAACCAAAACATTTAAAGCTTACTTTTTTTGAAAACATCACATATACAACTATTTACATATAGTGCTACATTCTTACACTATTATTATTATTATATTAAAACTTTGAAGTAACTATAAAGGAATTGAATAAGTTAAACCCTTTGGAGGGAAGGACTAGCCATAGTACTAGTATAGGAGAGTAGGTGTAAAGCCATTTTATAAATTACTTCAGGATACAGTCTAAGGCTGTACTCCAGAAGTTAAGGTATTTCATGCGTTTGCTAATATTTTCCGAAGTTAGTTTATGGGATAGAATATACTTGGATGCCATCTTTGTAAAACATTCCCAGTTTGTTTTAGAACGGTCCAACCAGTTCTGTGTTATATAAAGCTTACTGCTTGGTGTAACTCATTCTAAGCCTTTTGGTTTAAACACTTGGGCTTCGGACCAGTTGTTTTGCACTGAGAGGGTTTGTGGTCTGCACTGTTGTGGCAGAACAGGTAGCTTACATCCTTCTAGGTTGGGAACTGCTGATTGAGGGCTCAGTGTCTGTTATTCTAAAAGTGTATTAATTCTGGTTTAAGCACTTGGGCTTTCAGGCCAGTTATTTTACAATAAGAGGGTTCGTGGTCTGCACTCTTGTGGGAGGAGAGACTGGACTCTGCCCTTCTGAGCTGGGAATTTCTGGTTAAAGGCTTATAGTGCATGCATATCTGAACTGCTTCTTACTGAAGTTGGTGCGCCTTGTTTGCTGTGGCATAGACTGGATTCGGGCCTGCTGGATCTAGCTTTGTTTGTGTAACTTGAGCACTAATCCAGACATTCTCTAAAGTATTCAATTGTATTTATTACTGCTTGGTTGTAACTTGATTAAAGTGTAGCTATCATTCTAAGTCTTTTGGATTAAGCACTTGGGCTTCAGACCAGTTGTTTTACATTAGGAAGGTTTGTGGCAAGCACTGTGGTGGCAGGACAGGTAGCTTTCATCCTTCTAAGTTGGAAACTGCTGATTGAGAGCCCAGTGTTCAAGTGTATTAGTTCTGGTTTAAGCACTTGGGCTTCAGGCCAGTTATTTTACATTAAGAAGGTTCGTGGTCTGCACTCTTGTGGGAGAAGAGGCTGGACTCTGCCCTTCTGAGCTGGGAATTTCTGGTTAAAGGTTTATAGTGCCTGAATATTTTAGCTGTATCTTACTGAAATTGGTACACCTTGTTTGCTGTAGCATAGACTAGATCCAGGCCTGCTGAATCTAGCTTTGTTTATATGCTTGTTTGTTTGCTTGTTATTTCCTTGGAATGCTAATTCCACCTAATACGCGGCTTCTCAGCGCTTCTGTGGATCACTAGTGATATCTGCATTGCTTACTGTACTTATTTCCTTGTTTCACTTGAAAGAAAGTTACTGTTTGTCGTTTTTGCATTTAGTTACTTGTAACACATTGCACTCAAGTTACCTGGCACTTGCTCACTAAAGCAATTATATAAGTCAGCACTAAAAATTAAAAGCACTACACCCTCACTCCCCACTGGCATTTGTTTTCAATTATTAAGGAATTCCCAATATTATTCTAGCATGTCCAAAGGTCAGTTGTCAATCTCCTCTCCAGTCCAGCTGGTGAATCTGGGAATCTTGAGGCAATGTTATAACTGCCTCATGTACACAGACAACCCTCTCCTCCTCCCACATAACACAAATACTTGCGAGATGCAGCTATTTAGCCAAACTGGAGGCTGAGCTCTCTCAACTCAGGACTGGCAAGACCAGACAGGAGGAGAAGGCAACTACACACACCACAAAACCAGCCTCACATAATGCTACCACACCACTGAATCAAACACATAAACACACAAAGACATACTGGAGGCTCTGAGTAAAAATTTACCTAAACAGCAGAGGCCTCCAAAGCAGACACCCAAACAACTGCTACCTCAAGGCACCCCACAAGCAACACATAAACCACAAAATCAGTGTGCAAAGCAGTCACAGCCCTTAAGGCCAAATACAACACCAAACATACTTGTCATAGGTGACTCCATAGTCAGACACACTGACGTCCCACTCACCAGGCTGAACAAGGAGAGGGTCACAGTAAGCTGCCTATCGGGCGCTAGAATCCGCCACATAACACAAGCACTCGGGTCACTCCACGGCAAGTACAAATATGACACAGTCATTGTCCATGCTGGTGTGAACGACCTGAGATGTACCTCCCTGGACTACATGAAAAGAGACATAGAGGAGCTCTCTGATTATGTAGCCCAGGCAGGTATGACCCTGACCCTGAGCAGTATCCTTCCTTCACCAAGAATGATGCCACAATATAGAGACAAGATGATCAGCTTTAATAATTGGCTTAATGTCTGGTGTCATTCAAAGGGGATCCAGTGTCTGTCTGCCTGGGATGACATGCTTGACAAGCCACGCTGCTTCGCAAGGGACGGCTTGCACCTGTCACCCCTGGGATTCCGGATATTGGCTAAGGCTCTTGCCACCCCCATAGTGCCTTTTTTAGGCAAGGCTCAAATTCTAAACCTACCACCCTAGAAAACAAAAATGGGAAGAAACTGAGGGTAATGCTGCTCAATGCCAGAAGTCTAAATCTCAAAATGCACGCACTCGAGGCCCTTCTCAGTATGGAGAACATCGATGTCTGTGCTCACTCAAGTGCGCTAGCCTGTGTTAAGTATTTACTGTGCATTTTCTGCTGTTTGTCTTGTAAAAAAAGAAAAACCAAACAAATATCCTTGTTTTCCACCTTTCCTGACCTAGAATAGTCCCTAATACAGGCATTGCTGTATTCTGGACTTTAGAATAGTTCCTGTGCTGCCCATTTCTTTACTTGGATAGAAGGAAGCTTCTTTGTTAACCAGTGTTAGTGGGGAGCTTTGAGCAGCCTATCTGTCCCTGGAGGAGTGATCTCAGCACAAGAATCTTGTAGTTTATTGGCCGTTTTGGGCTAATTTCTAGCTCTTTTAAGTCCCCTGTATAAAAACCCACTTTGCCATGGTTTTTCGCTTGTTCCAACTCAGCAACAGCTCCTCATGGTCCTGCAGAGTGGTGCTAGCAGCAGAGAGATGAAAAGAGTTACTGCTACCAGGATTTAAGTACACTTTACTGCTATTACCTGTGTGACCATCTATTCTCACCAAAAAGCGAGTTTAATCTGCTCTTTTGCCTGTTTTAATCTTGTTTTTGCTAATTTCATACCTGCACTTTTAAAAGTTTGTCTTTTGTTTGAATTTAACTGTTGATGCTTCTCACTCAAGTGCGCTAGCCTGTGTTAAGTATTTACTGTGCATTTTCTGCTGTTTGGCTTGTACAAAAGAAAAACCAAAAAATATCCTTGTTTCCCACCTTTCCTGACCTAGAATAGTCCCTAATACAGGCATTGCTGTATTATAGACTTTAGAATAGTTCCTGTGTTGCCCATTTCCTTACGTGGATAGAAGGAAGCTTCTTTGTTCACCAGTGGGAGTGGGGAGCTTTGAGCAGCCTATCTGTCCCTGGAGGAGTGATCTCAGCACACGAATCTTGTAGTTTATTGGCTGTTTTGTGCTAATTTCTAGCTCTTTTAAGTCCCCTGTATAAAAACCCGCTTTGGCACAGTTTTTTGCTTGTTTCAACTCAGGAACAGCTCCTCGTGGTCCTGCAAAGTGGTGCTAGAAGCAGAGAGATGAAAAGAGTGACTGCTACCAAGATTTAAGTAAATTTTACTGCTATTACCTGTGCAACCATCTATTCTCACCAAAAAGCAAGTTTAATCTGCACTTTTGCCTGTTTTAAGCTTGTTTTTGCTAATTTCATACCTGCACTTTTAAAAGTTGGTCTTTTGTTTGAATTTAACTGTTGAGGCTGCTCACTCAAGTGCACTAGCCTGTGTTAAGTATTTACTGTGCATTTTCTGCTGTTTGTCTTGTAAAAAAAGAAAAAACAAAAAAATCAGTGTTCCCCACCTTTCCTGACTTAGAATAGTCCCTAATACAGGCATTGCTGTAATCTGGACTTTAGAATAGTTCCTGTGTTGCCCATTTCCTTACTTGGATAGAAGGAAGCTTCTTTGTTCACCAGTGTTAGTGGGGAGCTTTGAGCAGCTTATCTGTCCCTGGAGGAGTGATCTCAGCACAAGAATCCTGTAGTTTATTGGCCATTTTGGGCTAATTTCTAGCTCTTTTACGTCCCATGTATAAAAACCCACTTTGGCATGGTTTTTCGCTTGTTCCAACTCAGCAGCAGCTCCTTGTGGTCCTGCAGAGTGGTGCTAGCAGCAGAGAGATGAAAAGAGTGACTGCTACCAGGATTTGAGTACACTTTACTGCTATTACCTGTGCAACCGTCTATTCTCACCAAAAAGCGAGTTTAATCTGCACTTTTGCCTGTTTTAAGCTTGTTTTTGCTAATTTCATACCTGCACTTTTAAAAGTTGGTCTTTTGTTTGAATTTAACTGTTGAGGCTGCTCACTCAAGTGCGCTAGCCTGTGTTAAGTATTTACTGTGCATTTTCTGCTGTTTGTCTTGTAAAAAAAGAAAAAACAAAAAAATCTGTGTTTCCCACCTTTCCTGACCTAGAATAGTCCCTAATACAGGCATTGCTGTATTATAGACTTTAGAATAGTTCCTGTGTTGCCCATTTCCTTACTTGGATAGAAGGAAGCTTCTTTGTTCACCAGTTGGAGTGGGGAGCTTTGAGCAGCCTATCTGTCCCTGGAGGAGTGATCTCAGCACAAGAATCTTGTAGTTTATTGGCCATTGTGGGCTAATTTCTAGCTCTTTTAAGTCCCCTGTATGAAAACCCACTTTGGCGTGGTTTTTCGCTTGTTCCAACTCAGCAGCAGCTCCTTGTGGTCCTGCAGAGTGGTGCTAGCAGCAGAGAGATGAAAAGAGTTACTGCTACCAGGATTTAAGTACACTTTACTGCTATTACCTGTGTGACCATCTATTCTCACCAAAAAGCAAGTTTAATCTGCTCTTTTGCCTGTTTTAAGCTTGTTTTTGCTATTTCATACCTGCACTTTTAAAAGTTTGTCTTTTGTTTGAGTTTAACTGTTGATGCTTCTCACTCAAGTGCGCTAGCCTGTGTTAAGTATTTACTGTGCATTTTCTGCTGTTTGTCTTGTACAAAAGAAAAACCAAAAAAAATCCTTGTTTCCCACCTTTCCTGACCTAGAATAGTCCCTAATACAGGCATTGCTGTATTATAGACTTTAGAAGAGTTCCTGTGTTGCCCATTTCCTTATGTGGATAGAAGGAAGCTTCTTTGTTCACCAGTTGGAGTGGGGAGCTTTGAGCAGCCTATCTGTCCCTGGAAAAGTGATCTCAGCACGAGAATCTTGTAATTTATTGGCCGTTTTGGGCTAATTTCTAGTTCTTTTAAGTCCCCTGTATAAAAACCCGCACTGGCATGGTTTTTCGCTTGTTCCAACTAAGCAACAGCTCCTCTTGGTCCTGCAGTGTGGTGCTAGGAGCAGAGAGATGAAAAGAGTGACTGCTACCAAGATTTAACTATATTTTACTGCTATTACCTCTGCAACCATCTATTCTCACCGAAAAGTGAGTTTAATCTGCTCTTTTGCCTATTTTAAGCTTGTTTTTGCTAATTTCATACCTGCACTTTTAAAAGTTTGTCTTTTGTTGGAATTTAACTGTTGAGGCTGCTCACTCAAGTGCGCTAGCCTGTGTTAAGTATTTACTTTGCATTTTCCCCTGTTTGTGCTGTAAAAAAAAGAAAAAAAACAAAAAAAAATAGTTGTTTCCCACATTTCCTGACCTGAAATAATCCCTAATATAGGTATTTCTGTATTCTGGACTTTAGAATAGTTCCTGTGTTGCCCATTTCCTTACTTGGATAGAAGGAAGCTTATATGTTCACCAGTGGGAGTGGGGAGCTTGTCCAACTCAGCAATGGCTCCTCGTGGTCCTGCAGAGTGGTTCTAGCAGAAGAGAGATGAAAAGCTTGACTGCTACCAAGTTTTAAGTATATTTACTGCTATTACCTGTGCGACCATCTATTCTCATCGGAAAGAGAGTTTAATCTGCTCGTTTGCCTGTTTTAAGCTTGTTTTTGCTAATTTTATAGCAGCACATTTAAAAGTTTGTCTTTTGTTTGAATTTAACTGTTGAGGCTGCTCACTCAAGTGCGCTAGCCTGTGTTAAGTATTTACTGTGCATTTTCTGCTGTTTGTCTTGTTAAAAAAAGAAAGAACAAAAAAAGTCCTTGTTTCCCACCTTTCCTGACCTAGAATAGTCCCTAATACAGGCATTGCTGTATTCTGGACTTTAGAATAGTTCCTGTGTTGCCCATTTCCTTACTTGGATAGAAGGAAGCGTCTTTGTTCACCAGTGGGAGTGGGGAGCCTATCTGTCCCTGGAGGAGTGATCTTAGCACAAGAATCTTGTAGTTTATTGTATGTTTTGGGCTAATTTCTAGCTCTTTTAAGTCCCCTGTATAAAAACCCGCTTTGGCGTGGTTTTTCGCTTGTTCCAACTCAGCAACAGCTCCTCGTGGTCCTGCAGAGTGGTGCTAGCAGCAGAGAGACGAAAAGAGTGACTGCTACCAAGATTTAAGTATATTTTACTGCTATTATCAGTGCAACCATCTATTCTCGCCGAGAAGTCAGTTTAATCTGCTCTTTTGCCTGTTTTAAGCTTGTTTTTGCTAATTTCATACCTGCACTTTTAAAAGTTTGTCTTTTGTTTTAATGTAACTTTTGAGGCTGCTCACTCAAGTGTGCCAGCCTGTGTTAAGTATTTACTGTGCATTTTCTGCTGTTTGTCTTGTAAAAAAAGAAAAACCAAACAAATATCCTTGTTTCCCACCTTTCCTGACCTAGAATAGTCCCTAATAGAGGCATTGCTGTATTCTGGACTTTAGAATAGTTCCTGTGTTTCCTATTTCTTTACTTGGATAGAAGGAAGGTTCTTTGTTCACCAGTGTTAGTGGGGAGTTTGAGCAGCCTATCTGTCCCTGGAGGAGTGATCTCAGCACATCTTGTGTTTTGGTCTACTTTCTAGCTCTTTTAAGTCATCTGTATAAAAACCCACTTTGGCATGGTTTTTCGCTTGTTCCAACTCAGCAACAGCTCCTCGTGGTCCTGCAGAGTGGTGCTAGCAGCACAGAGATGAAAAGAGTGACTGCTATGAAGATTTAAGTATATTTTACTGCTATTACCTGTGTGACCATCTATTCTCACCAAAAAGCAAGTTTAATCTGCTCTTTTGTCTGTTTTAAGCTTGTTTTTGCTAATTTCATACCTGCACTTTTAAAAGTTTGTCTTTTGTTTGAATTTAACTGTTGAGGCTGCTCACGCAAGTGCGCTAGCCTGTGTTAAGTATTTACTGTGCATTTTCTGCCGTTTGTCTTGTAAAAAAAGAAAAAAACAAAAAATAACCTTGTTTCCAGCCTTTCCTGACCTGAAATAGTCCCTAATACAAGCATTGCTGTATTCTGGACTTTAGAATAGTTACTGTTTTGCCCATTTCCTTACTTGGATAGAAGGAAGCTTATTTGTTCACCAGTGGGAGTGGGGAGCTTTGAGCAGCCTATCTGTCCCTGGAGGAGTGATCTCAGCACAAGAATCTTGTAGTTTATTGGCCATTTTGGGCTAATTTCAAGCTCTTTTAAGTCTCCTGTATAAAAACCTGCTTTGGCGGGGTTTTCGCTTGTTCCAACTCAGCAATGGCTCCTCGTGGTCCTGCAGAGTGCTGCAAGCAGCAGAGAGGCAAAAAGAATGAATGTTACCAAGATTTAAATATATTTTACTACTATTACCTGTGCGACCATCTATTCTCACCGAAAGGTGAGTTTAATCTGCTCTTTTGCCTGTTTTAAGCTTGTTTTTCCTAATTTCATACCTGCATTTCTAAAAGTTGGTCTTTTGTTTGAATTTAACTGTTGAGGCTGCTCACTCAAGTGCGCTAGCGTGTGTTAAGTATTTACTGTGCATTTTCTGCTGTTTGTCTTGTAAAAAAAGAAAAAAACAAAAAATATCTGTGTTTGCCACCTTTCCTTACCTAGAATAGTCCCTAATACAGGCATTGCTGTATTCTGGACTTTAGAATAGTTCCTGTGTTGCCCATTTCCTTACTTGGATAGAAGGAAGCTTCTTTGTTCACCAGTTGGAGTGGGGAGCTTTGAGCAGCCTATCTATCCCTAGAGGAGTGATCTCAGCACACGAATCTTGTAATTTATTGGACGTTTTGGGCTAATTTCTAGTTCTTTTAAGTCCTCTGTATAAAAACCCACTTTGGCGCGGTGTTTCACTTGTTCCAACTCAGCAACAACTCCTCTTGGTCCTGCAGAGTGGTGCTAGCAGCAGAGAGAATAAAAGAGTGACTGCTACCAAGATTTAAGTATATTTTACTACCATTACCTGTGCACCCATCTATTCTTGCCAAAAAGGGAGTTTAATCTGCTCTTTTGCCTGTTTTAAGCTTGTTTTTGCTAATTTCATACCTGCACTTTTAAAAGTTTGTCTTTTGTTTGAATTTAACTGTTGAGGCTGCTCACTCAAGTGCGCTTGCCTGTGTTAAGTATTTACTGTGCATTTTCTGCTGTTTGTCTTGTAAAAAAAGAAAAAAACAAAAAAAATATCCTTGTTTCCCGCCTTTCCTGACCTAGAATAGTCCCTAATACAGGCATTGCTGTATTCTGGACTTTAGAATAGTTCCTGTGTTGCCCATTTCCTTACTTGGATAGAAGGAAGCTTCTTTGTTCACCAGTTGGAGTGGGGAGCTTTGAGCAGCCTATCTGTCCCTGGAGGAGTTATCTCAGCACAAGAATCTTGTAGTTTTTTGGCCGTTTTGGGCTAATTTCTAGCTCTTTTAAGTCCCCTGTATAAAAACCGGCTTTGGCGCAGTTTTTCACTTGTTCCAACTCCGCAACAGCTCCTCATGGTCCTGCAGAGTGCTGCAAGCCGCAGAGAGATGAAAAGAATGAATGTTACCAAGATTTAAATATATTTTACTGCTATTACCTGTGCGACCATCTATTCTCACCGAAAAGTGAGTTTAATCTGCTCTTTTGCCTGTTTTAAGCTTGTTTTTGCTAATTTCATACCTGCATTTCTAAAAGTTTGTCTTTTGTTTGAATTTAACTGTTGAGGCTCCTCACTCAAGTGCGCTAGCCTGTATTAAGTATTTACTGTGCATTTTCTGCTGTTTGTCTTGTAAAAAAAGAAAAAAACAAAAAAAATATCCTTGTTTTCCACCTTTCCTGACCTAGAATAGTCCCTAATACAGGCATTGCTGTATTCTGGACTTTCGAATAGTTCCTGTGTTGCCCATTTCCTTACGTGGATAGAAGGAAGCTTCTTTGTTCACCAGTGGGAGTGGGGAGCTTTGAGCAGCCTATCTGTCCCTGGAGGAGTGATCTCAGCACAGGAATCTTGTAGTTTATTGGCTGTTTTGGGCTAATATCTAGCTCTTTTAAGTCCCCTGTATAAAAACCCACTTTGGCGTGGTTTTTCGCTTGTTCCAACTCAGCAACAGCTCCTCGTGGTCCTGCAGAGTGGTGCAAGCAGCAGAGAGACGAAAAGAGTGACTGCTACCAAGATTTAAGTATATTTTACTGCTATTACCTGTGCAACCGTTTTGGGCTAATTTCTAGCTCTTTTAAGTCCCCTGTATAAAAACCCACTTTGGTGCGGTTTTGCACAATTTTGCGCATAGCGCAGCATCGGGCAGCGCTGCTCAATCGGGCTTAAACCATTCTTGGCTCCACAAATTCTACTCTTCACTTTTTCCCTTAGATCTGCTCTGTCTCTCAAGTAAGGACCCTATTTTCAACCTAAACCCCAGCACTTGCTCATACAAGCAATTATATAAGTTAGCACTAATAAACTAAAAGCACTACTTCCTCATATACTCCCTTGGAGTTCTCGTCCCCTATTTTTCCTTTTTGGTCAGTTATAAAAGAGTTACTTATTCTATACTGGCATGTCCAAAGGACAGTTGTTGGTTTCCTCTCCAGTCCAGCTGGTGAATCTGTGAATCCTGAGGGAATGTTACAACTGCCTCATGTACACAGACAACCCTCTCCTCCTCCCAACAAGTACTAATATATGCGAGAGATGCAACCATATAGCCAAACTGAAGGCTAAGCTCTTTTAACGCAGTACTGGCGCAGCTAGTCAGGAGGAACCACACACACCACAAATCCAGTCGCACATAGACCTACCTCATCAGCAAACCAAACTCATAAACACACTAAGACATACTCGGAGGCTCTAAATACAAATCTGCCTAAGCTGCAGAGACCTCCAAAGCAGACATCCAAGCAACCTCTACCCCAAAACAAAACAAGTGTAACACATACTTCACAAAGTCAGTGTGCCAGACAGTCACAACCCTTAAGGCCAAACAACACACCTGATACACTTGTAATAGGTGGCTCTATTGTCAGACACACTGACGTCTCACTTACCAGGCTGAACAAGGAGAAGGTCACGGTGAGCTGCCTGTCAGGTGCCAGGATCCGCCACATAACACAAGCACTCAGGTCACTTCAAAGCAAGTACAAATATGACTCAGTCATTGTCCATGCTGGTGTGAATGACCTGAGACGTACCTCCCTGGACTACATGAAAAGAGACATAGAGGAGCTCTCAGATCATGTATCCCTGGCAGGTATGACCCTGACCTTGAGTAGCATCTTACCCTCAAAAAGAATGATGCCACAGTATAAAGAAAAAATGATCAATTTTAACAATTGGCTAAAGTTCTGGTGTCATTCAAACGGAATCCAGTGTCTGTCAGCCTGGGATGACATGCTCGACAAGCCATGTTGCTTCGATAGGGACGGCTTGCACCTGTCACCTCTAGGCTTTCGGATACTGGCAAAGGCTCTTGCCGCCCCCATAGTGCCTTTTTTAGGCAAGGCTCAAAAGACAAATCCACCTCCGTAGACAACACAAGGAAAAATAAACTAAGGGTAATGCTACTCAATGCCAGAAGTCTAAACTTCAAAATGCAAGCACTCACAGCTCTCCACAGTATGGAGAATATCGATGTCTCTGCAGTAACAGAGACCTGGTTCAAGGCTCCCGAGAGCACCCCAGTACTACCAGGTTATACCTCATACCATGCTTTTCGGCCCCAAAACTCGGACCGAACCACAAAAGGAGGGGGAGTATCCATATTCCATATTCATCAAGGATACCCACACCTCCAGGTTAGTGGTACTGCACGAAGCATTGGAGACCATCCATGTGCAACTAACAGTGGGCAAAACTGCCTTTCAGTTTGTAGCCTGCTACAGACCACCATCCCAAACTCAGGAACCTCACGTGGCTTTCCTGAAAACACTGGAGAATATAAAGGTCTCTCCAAACACCTTTCTATTGGGTGACTTCAACTATCCAAACATAGACTGGGAGCACTACTCAAGCCCCAACACCCTAGCCCAAAGGTTCCTAGAATTTATAAACTCAAATGCTATGGAACAACTGGTCACCACTCCCACAAGAGGGGAAAACATACTGGACCTGATCATCACAAACATGGGGACTCTATGCTCCACACCAGAGGTGCACCCCTCATTGGTAAGACTGGACCACAAATTAATCTCTCTGGACATCCACATCCCGACCTCACCACCAGCCCAGAAATCCACAGTGAAAGACTTCTCATAAGCTAATTTCACTCAAAACTGAGGTGAAATCATTCAAAGCATCCGGGCTAGTGGAAACTACGGCCCAAACTGCAGAATCCTTTATAAACGCATTCTATGGACATCTTCAGGAATGCATGGATCATGCAATCCCAAATAAAACCAAGACCCAATCCTCCAAAGGCAGGCATCCTGTCTGATGGAGCCCAGCCATAAATAAGCTGTACAACAAAAGGAGGAAGCTACTACAGGATAGAGCAAAATCCCTCAATAAGAAAGCATCACTGATCAGTACTAGCAAAAAACTACGGTCCCTCATAAAATCCTCCAAGGCCAGCTTCGAGAGAAACATTGCACAAGACACTAAAGATAACCACAAGGCCTTCTTTAGTTATGTTAAGAACCTGGGTGGCAACTCCCAGATATGTTCGGAGTTAGTCCAAAATGACAAAAAATACACTGAACCCACAGACATTGCCAACATCCTGGCGGACAGGTTCAGTGCAAACTTCTCCCCCCCTTCCCCCCCAAAAGAGCAAATATCTATCCCAGCAGAGAGTTGTCTCCCTGGCATCTTGGACACTCAGGTGAGAGCTGCCCTCTCCAAAGCAAAGAAAACGGCATCAATGGGACCAGACGGTGTCCCGGTCTGTGTCCTACATGAGCTCCAAGAAGAGCTAGTACCTCATATTAGGTAATTGCTCAGTCTCAGCCTTACTACAGGATATGTACCCAAGGAATGGCGTACAGCAACTGTGGTCTCACTCCACAAAGGTGGTGCCTCAATGGACCCTGGTAACTATCGCCCCATAAGCCTCACTAGCCTGGTCTGCAAAGCTATGGAGGGGATCATCATGGAACTCATAAACAAAGACATTGGGGACCTACAGACACTAGATCCTACACAATTTGGCTTTGTTAAGGGCAGATCCTGCCATTTGAACCTGGTCGACTTCTTCAAAACAGTCACCAAGGCCATAGATGAAGGGAAGGTAGTCCACACAGCTTACCTGAACCTCGCAAAAGCCTTCAACACCATACCCCACTCTGGCATCATAAATAAGCTCTCCAGCTTAAATATCAACCCCTATGTCAAAAGATGGGTTGCAAACTGGCTCAAGGACAGAACCCACATGGTCAGAATTGCAGGAGGCATGTCAGACTCTAAACCTGTTACAAGTGGCGTCCCACAGGGCTCAGTACTGGGACCACTCTTGTTCGGTATATATTTTTCTGAGGTACAGGCCAACACGGGAGGACTATGGCTGACCAAGTTTGCAGATGACTGCAAACTGGGTGCCATAATTAATCCTCCAGCTGACACAAGCATCCTCCAAAAGGGTCTCAAAGAGATGGAAAACTGGTGGCAAAGCCATGACCTAAAGCTAAATGCCAAGAAGTGTACAGTCATCCCTTTTGGGAAAAACAAAGTGCCCACAAATTACCACATAGGCGGTAATCCATTAAGTACGGAGGAAGTAATTAGGGACCTAGGAACCCAAGTTGATAGTAATCTCTTCTTTGACAACCACGTTGCCAAAGTGGTTAGAAAGACCTTCTATATAGCCCACCTTATCATGAAAGGATTCACATCTAGATCAAGGGAGGTCATTGTGCCCCTTTACTCATCACTCCTCCAACCCATAATTGAATACAATGCCCCATTTGGGATGTACTTTACCCGACACCTGCAGCAACTGGAAAGACCCCAAAAGTACCTCACCAAGAGGATCAAGGGTCTCAAACAGATGACCTATGCTGCTCGGTTAAAGAAACTCCAGCTCTACTCAGTTGCATACCGCCTACTTAGAGGCGATCTGTGCCTGACGTATAAAGCCATGTCCAACCCAGAATTAATGGACATGCTCCACCTCAAAAAATCCAAATCCACTAGAGCTATGTGGTCAAGGGAGTTGAACCTCAACACAGAAATTAATAGGACATGCTGGAGAGACAGATTTGTAACCCAGATGCTCCCAGCACTCTGGAATAGAATCCAAGTCCATATCAGACAGAGCCCCTCACTGACTCTCTTCAAGTGGAATCTTGACAAGTGGATGGGAGATCATAGGTTCACCCCGTGGATCACTTCTGTGTCACTACTAGACAGAGGCACAGTAAACTAACCTAAAAAGGGCACAGTTAAACCCATTTTAAAGGGGTGGTGAAAGCCAAACACACTCTGGCTAGGCTGATAAATTCCCTAGGGCATATAGCCTAGTATCAACCTATGAACCTATGAACCTAATATGGTGATGCACCCAGGTCCCCATTACAAGGTTGGCATAGCTATGGGCACTTCTTGTCTTGTCTACCATGATGACTCTCAGGAATAGTGAAGTTAAACCCTATTTCTCTAACTGTACCTATACAGATAGGCAAAAACCTAATAGAAATCAAGTACTGAGAGCACCTGTCACATACTCCAGTAATATCAGACTGCTACAAAGCATCTATAGGAAGCATTGGAATATTTTATGTGTGGATGAGAGGGTAAAAAATATGTTTGGAAACAAACCCAGTTTTGCTTTTAAGAATCAGAAATCACTTAAAAGGTTACTTTGTGGGCCGAGAAATAGTGATTTGCAATGCACTGGGAATACTGAACATGTACAAGGCACTTTACCATGTGGGAAATGTAATTTCTGTGAAGCAGTGCATAGTAAAGGTTATTTTTTACACCCATGCACTGGGAAGGCTCTGACATTCAATTTTAGAGCAGACTGCAACACATATAATATAGTTTATTTGGCTTACTGTGAATTGTGCTCATCTTTCTATGTAGGTATGACTACACGTAGACTACATGATCGCATTAGGGAACACTTTTATGATATTCGTAGGAGAGTAGACACTAATGCCCTTGCTAGACATGTGATAGATATGGATGTATCACACACATTTAAATTTATGGTCATTGAGAAAGTTTGGATTGGGAATAGAGGAGGTGTGGAGAGGAATAAAGTAGATTGTAAAGAACTAGAATGGATTATTAGAATGAGAGCCACTATGGGGAGAGGGTTGAATGATAAATTTTCCATCAAACCGATGCCAGACAAGAGACATCTTAAGAACTAGGTGTCCTTTATGTATTTTATTATAATATGATACATGCAGGTATGTTTTATATGTACTCTATATGTATTTATATTTCTCAGTATTTATTGTACATTTACCTTTTATTTTGATATAAGTAGCTCATTCATGGGATATATAGTAGTGAATTCTTATTCGATGCTTTATTAATTGCTATTGAGTTCTGATTGGCTGACGTGTATTTTTAAACTGATGAGTGAAATGAAGAATTTGTCTGATGAAGCAGTTTTTTACTGCGAAAGCGCTCACCATTTGTATTTCCTGGAATAAAACTTGGCTTGATTTTATTAGCTGTGGTCTGGTCGCTCTTTGTTTTTTTACTGAAATCCCTCTGTGTCTTTTATATACAACTAAGCCCTCTCTACCAAACTGATTATACATAATCATTAAATATTTATAAGTTGTAAGCTCAGCCTGAATTGAGTGTAATACTTCTGAATAACAAAATAGATCACTTAGAAAGATGTATCTGTAGTTGTTTGTAAAATAAAAGTAAAACATTTGTCGTAGAAATATGTAAGGATACAAGAACGTAACAACAACCTAATATGCATTTTACAAATATGTAAATATGAAAAATAACAAAATATAAAAGCTAAAGACTTCAGCATATTTTTTAGCAGAACTTCCAATAAAGAGCAGCTTGTTTGTTATGAGTAGGCTTCAAGGGACATAAACATATGATTCATTTGTTCTAAAGAAAATTGACACTAAATCTTGTACAATTATTCTTGAATTATACATGAGAATAGCCTCTAGGAACTACATTGACTCATAAATTCAGAATTATTTGCTTCTTGGTATTTGTGTAAAGCTAAAAATATATGATAATGAGTTTAACATTTTTGTACAAAACGCAGATTTCAGCACTGCTTTATTTTTATATGTTGAAAACAAATGGAACATACTATGTAGCTTTACAATTTGTAATTATATTAACAGTGAATGTTATTGTTTGTAAGTGATGTTACTGCTTGACTCAATGTTTGCATGTTGTTTGAAACTGTTATATGACATTAACAAAAATCCAATACCATATACACTGTTCCCTATGGCAATAGAACGTCTTGTAACTTCCAATCACAGTAATATCCAAAACGAGACGTGACAAGCACTTCTTAATATTCCATAAAACTTTTATTGACAAGAAACACAGTGAGCGCTTTCGCAAATAGGCTTCATCAGACTTATAATACTAAACAGCCTTTCAGACATTTAAAAAGCCCCCCATGGGATTTGATTGGTTATTCCAGTCAAACTTCAGACTGTAACATTATTTAAAGTGCTCAGTGCATATATCTGTTAAAAACAAATAAAAATAGAAATACTCATTGAATAAAAAATGCTATATGCCAATAAAATCATCATCATATTCTGAATACTTTTGTATACCCTATTATACAAGAATTGATAAAGGCATATTAAAATAAATAAAATTATATAGCAGCTTCGAGGTGGAGTGCAGTACTAACAAAGCATCTCCACAATGCGGCAGTCATTTAAAACAACACCCCTGTTCCATCATTAGTACAATATCAAAGTAAAATTCAGAATAAATGTCAAGTCAAAATGCTGTCTTTTTCACTTCACTTACAGAATTATGAATATTCAAACGAAAAACCATGAAAATCAAGAACTTCATTAGTCATGTTAAAACATCGCAAATAGCGTATTTACTTCGACAAACCCCACCATTCGTTAGAGAAAACTAACGAAACACTGGCAGAGGATGGGGTATTGAATCAGCCTACATACAAATTGATATAATAATAAATCCTCTTCTCCTATTCACCAGTTTCCCCTCTCTTTGTTAAAAAGGAGAACTGGTGAGGGAACTGGCAAAGGGGGAATACTTCACCAACCTACATGAAAATTTAAATTAATACATCCTATCTCCCTATACAAAGTATACCTGAAGTAGAATCGAGTAGTGTATATTCCTACCGAAAGTGCAAACAGCATATGGAAACCATAGCTCTCAACCTTCCATCTCCAAAATGAGGAACACTCGCCTACATAATGTGGAACAAATGGGCAAAATGTGGAACACATACTAATGGCTTACTAACAACTTCAACTAGGAAGGTCATAGAATGGTTAAAATATGCTGGTTTTACTTATAAAGAAGATCATTTAATGAATTAATATGATTAATTTCTATTTATCATGGATTTCACTTAAAAAAATTCCTAACACTGAATGTGTGATAGACTCTTTCAATGTGGCACTTTGAGGAACTTTGAGGAACATGAACTTTTTAAGACCACAAATGAGGTACGTTCCTCGTAATGAGGTACACTTGAGAGGTATGATGGAAACTAATATACATCAAGTATTCTATAGCTAAATTGCCATATAAACCTACATCCTGTATCTAGGAGTATAGTCTTAAAGCACCATCACTATCACAGGCATTCCATATTGTGAAAGGTATCAATGTTATATGAGTATGACCAACTCTTAGACATTAGCAACAAACCAAATAAATCAGAAAAGGGCATACAGAGTGTCCACAATCAATAAAGAAATACCTACTGTACTGCGCTAGTAGTTAGACCTAAAGAACACAGCAATAACTTCATAACAATGAACAAAGTTAACACTCCCTTCCCAATAGCACAAGATCATTTTTTGGGAAGGAAACGGTCTGCAAGCAGAGGCAGGCAGAAGAGGAAGGGTTCTATAGAAGAGCAGCAAGGTCCCACATTGAAGAAGATGTGGGAGAAGTCCATTCATTAGTTATTAATTTATCAAGTAGAATTTTGAATAAATATGAGGAACAGGTTCTTAATAAAGGGTTGAGTTTTATCCCCACTAAAAATACCGACTTGGTAGATACCGTCATTGATACGAAGTTGTTTACTAGGAAGGTACAACTAATATTAGATTTTGGCAAGGAAAGACAAGAGACAGAAACTAGAAGGTTTAGAGCGAATAGTACATATGTCCCACAGTTACATCCTACCCTTGAGGTGTTTGGTAATGTAGTAGAAAACGAAGTATATGATTATTATCAGAATAGAATGGACATAAAGCATAAACATAATTTAAACTACCAACAAAGGAAAGCATTGAATGACCTTAGGAATGATGAATCACTGGTGATCAGACCAGCTGACAAACGTGGTCCGATTGTTCTGATGGATATCACTGAATATAATGAAAGGATGAGACGCCTCTTGGAGGATGATAAATCTTATCACAGAATAGACTCACACACGGTTGTTGATAAGGTCTTTAGTATTTATTATACACTTGATGATCTCCTCATGTCATCAGATATTACCAAAGAGTTGTATGAATTCTTTAAGGTAAGGGATCCGGTTATACCCATTGTCCAGGGGCTTCCGAAGGTGCATAAATCTCTGATAGACCCCCCCATGAGACCGATAGTAGCGTGTCAGGGTTGGGCCACGGAACCCCTTTCAGTTTACACTGATAGTCTTTTAAGACCATTGGTGGATGATAACACTAAGATACTTAAGGATAGTAGGCATTTTTTACTGGACCTCTACACCTTCACGAAGGACTTAAGGGATGACCAACCATTCCTGTTAGTAACCCTTGATGTGGTGAGCCTATTCACAGTAATCCCAAATGATGTGGGCATTAGTTATATTTCGGATTATTTACACACTCATTCACATTTTACGGATAAAAAAGTGGATTTAGTAGCATTGTATCTGGAAACTATCCTAACAAACAATATTTTTGTATTTGATAATGACTTGTTCCTGCAGAGGGATGGCGTAGCTATGGGCACACCATGTGCGAATAGCTACGCCAACCTGGTCATGGCCACCTGGGAAAATAGGTATCTATGTGAAAACAATCTATATAAGAAACATGCAGGGATGTACCGCAGGTTTGTGGACGATCTCTTTTTTGTTTGGTTAGGTGATGAAGAGTCATTAGAGAGATTCGTCCATGATTTGGATACCTCTACCAACTTCCTTAAATTTACTTTAAATTTTTCTAGAACCAACATTTCATTCTTGGATGTATAGATTTGTAGAATGGATAATGGTCTGTTGAACACATCCATTCATAGGAAAGGTTGTCATAGAAATAATTTACTTCACAGACAAAGCATGCATCCCATGCACGTCTTTAATAATGTTTTAAAAGGACAGTTTATGAGGGCATCACGGCTGAACCCTAGTGAGGACAATTATAGGTCAGAAGTTCTGAACCTAAAGGAAAGATTTATAGAGAGGGGTTATGATGAAAGAAAAATGAATGAGACTATTATAGAGGTGGAAACAATGAGATCCAAGAGAGCTAGACCCTACTTTATGGAACAATAGGAAGGTTTAGAGGGACCAAATGCACCTGTTGATACAGTTAGGGCGACCATACCCTTCAGCAAGAACAGTTCAGATTTAGTGAAAGTATTGCACAAACACTGGGATATACTACTTTCAGATAGGGAAGTGAGTAAGGTGGTGGGACCTAAACCGAAAGTGACATACAGGAATCTTCCCAATTTGAAGAGATTATTATGCAAGCCCAAATATACACGCCCAAGGAATATGAACATGTGTCACAATACTAATACTGTACCATGTGGTACATGCAATCAATGTGGTTACATCAATTTAAATACAGAATTTATACATCCGAAAACAACACGGAAGTATTCTTTTAACACTAATACCAACTGTGAGACTAGAAATGTTGTTTATCTGGCTTCATGTAAGTCATGTTCTTCCTTTTATATTGGGAAGACGAATCGTACACTAAGGGAACGAATTAGGGAACATAACTATCAAGTTAGAATTGGCTCAGATGTCAATGCACTATCTAGACATCACAAGGAAGCAGGGGTCGAACATACTTTTTTCTTTTATGTTATACAGACATTGGCACAGGGCATTAGAGGAGGGGATCTTGTTAATAGGACTTTGGAATGTGAGACCAGGTGGATCATCAGACTAAGATCTGATGATCCACCTGGACTCAATGATAAAGTACAGATCAAACCGTTTTTGAAGAGCAGAAGGGTATTCAAACCAAAATGAGTACATGTTTCATTATACATGTACAGTAGGTATTTCTTTATTGATTGTGGACACTTTGTATGCCCTTTTCTGATTTATTTGGTTTGTTGCTAATGTCTAAGAGTTGGTCATACTCATATAACATTGATACCTTTCACAATATGGAATGCCTGTGATAGTGATGGTGCTTTAAGACTATACTCCTAGATACAGGATGTAGGTTTATATGGCAATTTAGCTATAGAATACTTGATGTATATTAGTTTCCATATGCTGTTTGCACTTTTGGTAGGAATATACACTACTCGATTCCACTTCAGGTATACTTTGTATAGGGAGATAGGATGTATTAATTTAAATTTTCATGTAGGTTGGTGAAGTATTCCCCCTTTGCCAGTTCCCTCACCAGTTCTCCTTTTTAACAAAGAGAGGGGAAACTGGTGAATAGGAGAAGAGGATTTATTATATAAATTTGTATGTAGGCTGATTCAATACCCCATCCTCTGCCAGTGTTTCGTTAGTTTTCTCTAACGAATGGTGGGGTTTGTCGAAGTAAATACGCTATTTGCGATGTTTTAACATGACTAATGAAGTTCTTGATTTTCATGGTTTTTCATTTGAATATTCATAATTCTGTAAGTGAAGTGAAAAAGACAGCATTTTGACTTGACATTTATTTTGAATTTTACTTTGATATTGTATTAATGATGGAACAGGGGTGTTGTTTTAAATGACTGCCGCATTGTGGAGATGCTTTGTTAGTACTGCACTCCACCTCGAAGCTGCTATATAATTTTATTTATTTTAATATGCCTTTATCAATTCTTGTATAATAGGGTATACAACAGTATTCAGAATATGATGATGATTTTATTGGCATATAGCATTTTTTATTCAATGAGTATTTCTATTTTTATTTGTTTTTAACAGATATATGCACTGAGCACTTTAAATAATGTTACAGTCTGAAGTTTGACTGGAATAACCAATCAAATCCCATGGGGGGCTTTTTAAATGTCTGAAAGGCTGTTTAGTATTATAAGTCTGATGAAGCCTATTGGCGAAAGCACTCACTGTGTTTCTTGTCAATAAAAGTTTTATGGAATATTAAGAAGTGCTTGTCACGTCTCGTTTTGGATATTACTGTGATTGGAAGTTACAAGACGTTCTATTGCCATAGGGAACAGCGTATATGGTATTGGATTTTTGTCTTGGTTATATTTTTTATACGCTGGTTCCGATCTCCGTTGGTGTGCTTATCTGCGTTGGATTTGCTGTTATAAGACATTACTTATATATGCTAGTATAACTTAAATGTTCATTGGAGGTCCAGGCTCACCTCTGAGGTGGAAGCCTTTTAAAGACTTCAGTTCCATGTGCACATTATTACCAATTAATACTGTACATGTTTTGCTGTCAAATTTACACCAAAAAGATCTGCTTATAATATCACATTCATGACACTGCTGAGCGTATTTGTTTCTTCTTTTTTCTTTCTCTTTCCTTTTTCTTCATAAACAGACACCTGTATATACCTGTGTGTGTGCAAAAACACACACCTATATATATGTTTAAATATATATAAGGGTACACATATACACACACCGCGTGTGCGAGTGTGCACACACACAGACATATATATGCTTAAATATATACACAGCCACACATACACACACACACACACACACACACACACACACACACACACACACACACACACACACACACACACATTTACACCCACGCATGCACACACATACACACACTCACACCCGTGCATGCACACACACACACACACACACACACACACATATTCACACCCATGCATGCACACACATACACACACTCACACCCGCGCATGCACACACACACAAACACACACACGCACACACACACACACACACACACACATATATATATATATATATATATATATATATATATATATACATACATACACACACACACACACACACACACACACACACACACACACACACACACACACCCACTCACATGCACACACACACACACACACACACACACACACACACACACACACACACACACACACACACACTGACAAATACAGGCACACACTTACATTTATACAAATATGAATAATATAAATCAATGTATATAATTAGAAATCTCTGTGCTAAGCGTCAAATGAACCTTTTTGTAAATGTTTTTTATATAACAAAATGTTGCTGTTCTTATAACCGTATATGTAATATATATATCTTTAGTGTAATTTAGAACAGTTAATGTTTACTTTGCAAATCCCCTTTATATACCATTTTATATAGTTATAGTAAATAAATTAAAAAATGGACCCTATAAGAAAAGTTATTCACAATTGTCAATTATTTACTTTTTTGTTTTGTTGTTTCGATTTATTTCCTCCACTTCTGCTTGCTGTTATTTATTTCCGTTTCTTTTCTGCCTTTTCTCCATATGATTCTGGTTCTAGAACACAACACTCCAAAACCAGCTCAGCCCCCCCCCCCTTTTTTCCTTTTTCTTTTCTCTTTTTCTATTCATCTTCTACATATAAAATAAACATTACATTGTTTAAAATGCTTCTATTTAAAATAAAAAAAACAAACTCCCTACATGCAACCTTTAACCTTTAGGTTGACGTCACTACTAGTGCATCTGGAGTGACAAGAGTAATTCGCAAAGCTGTTTTCATGCAGAGCTGCTTTAAAAGGGATTTACAGAAGCAAAAAATAGCTTATGAGCTTGGCGGGAAACTGCGGAACTATAAATATGCTACTGAAGAAAACTAAATACATCTCGAGTGCACAGGTTAACAAAGCAGAAGAGAAGTTTTAAAATGCAAAAATAAACAAAATAAAAGCTGTATCTCACAAATGCCAAGAACATCAGCTAAAACGAATGAAAGCCATTCAAAATTTCTGCACACCCAACCAATCTGTTTCATCAGCTCAAACCATATAATAAAAGAGCCATAAATAACAACAGCAATTAAAAAAGTCTAGACATAATAAAGAAACACACCACCAAGATGTTCCAGCAGTCACACCATATATCTCCCACAAGTGCTACCATCCAAAGAACAACACAAACTGTAATGCTGGGGGTGCTTCACAGTACATAACGCCAATAACATCTTTCAACAATTATCACTATTTACCAAATAAGGCAAAGAAATAAGAATAGCAAAAGATAATAGAAAAGTATATAAATCTAAAGTGACTTAGCAAAGATGTATAATCATCCAGTCTGCATAGTAACTGTAACTGCTTTTGTTTACTGAGTAGTAATACAAAGTTACTTGATGATACTTTGTAACACGTAAGGTTAATAATATCTCAATATTTATTACTAACTACAGGGTAAATTTAGAGATTTAGATACTACTGTATAGAATGAATGTATATGCTCTAAAGAAATATAATTCTTTTTTACCTTTTTCTTTGTTGTCCTGAAGGAGAAATTTCTTTTGTTTAGTACGAAATTCAACAATTACATATATTATACATTGTATTTGAATTAAGGCTTTTGAAAGGAAGATAACATCATATTTAGACTGGAAACAAACAGACAAAAGTAATGTTTTATTTGTCCTTTAATATTTTTCTTCTTTTGTTTCGTAATTTTCCATCCATTCTTTTTAGCATGTCTTCCTGAAGTATTATTCCATAGATTCCACTGGGTCTAATGCATTATTGTTAAATGAATATTGTGTAACCAAATCCACTGTATCAAAGATTTTTATGCCTTCAGGAAAAAAGATTTTCAGCTTAGCTGGAAATAAAAGACGAGTTTTAAGTTGTTTCTTTTTAATGCTTTTATCAGGGGAAACAATTCTCTTCTTTTTGTGATAACAGTTGAAGAGTAATCATTATCAAATCTGATTACAGTCTCTTGAAACTTAACTGGTATGTTTGCCTAGGAATTTTTTAATACAAGTTCTTTACCTTGACTGGAGAGAAACCTCACGATTATTGATCTACGCTTGGTGTTTACTGTGGCAGATCTTCCTGGTGTAGGTGGAGATCTTTGGGCTC
The DNA here is from genome assembly GCF_019279795.1 of Protopterus annectens. NCBI lineage: Eukaryota > Metazoa > Chordata > Ceratodontiformes > Protopteridae > Protopterus > Protopterus annectens. Next base: position 1,183,929,237 of record NC_056737.1, read on the forward strand.
TATTGATGCCATAACACAGACATTCAGTTACATTTAATGTGGAGGGAATCCAAGATGTAAGAAAATTAATCATGTTGTCTCCTTAGGTTTTCTCAGGAAGCCCATTGATTCATAGGTTGTTTTTCCTAGATCTGTGTTCTAGGTTATCTATCTTGTCCAATAAAGACATGTTTTGTTTTAATAAAAATTCTGTTTGGTGTTCTTCAGAAAGTCTGCTTTAAAAATCATTAAAATATTCTTCTATAGCTGAGATCTGAGATTTAAGCTGCGTAATTATTTCTTGTCCTTCTTCCAGTTGCTGAGAACATTTTTCTTTAAAGGCATCAAGTTTGTTGTCTATCTTGTCGATTTTTAATGATAAATCCTATATTTTAGGCAGTAAAGACTGCAGCTCCTTTTTGAGTGAAGTGTCCTGTGAGGACGTTTTATATGACTCATTCTAAGCAGCTGAGAAGACTTTATCTTGTCAGGATGAAAATAACATGAATTTTAAAATGTCAGAAGATAAAAATCCTTCAGTAGCTATCCAAAAGGTTTAAGTAGATTACTGTCAAAATATTGTCAGCTACCACGTAAAACTGAAAATTCCTGTGAGAAATAGTTTTTAGGTAGAGGAGCTTAAGAACTATGCTGCTACCAAGCCACCATCTTGGCCACACCGTCCCCCATTATTGTGGTTATTTTTTGTCCATTTTAAAATCAATATTTTAATCACCAGTTTTCTGAATGAGAAGCCTTATTTACGTTTTACTCACCTTCATATCATTGTTATTTGAATCACAGGTGCTTTGTATCTGTTCATGTCAGCTCTGAACTTGCAGCTGATATTTCCCTTCATCTCAGAAATGGAATCATTCTACACATGCCTGATAAATGACAAGTAACCCAAGTACACAAATTGACAGCATTAACATTAATATATGCTAAAATAGACTACTTCTGAGTCAGTAATACAGCATTAACATTAATATACGCTAAAAATAGACTAATTCTGAGTCAGCAATAGACTTATTCCAAATATATTTATTGCTGTGTAATGGTTTAGTGTCTACTGCATTACTAGAATGAATCATTTTGTGATTTTGCTTTATTTAAATAATTTTTTTTTAATTATTTAGTTCATAGATAATTACTAGGCCTGTGATTCAGGATCCATTGAGGAGGACATCCCAATTTCTTAAAGCACTGGCTGGTATAGTGACTTGTTTAGAGTCACACAGTGGGCAAATGGAGGCTGAGGAAACCAAACTCCGGACTGCAGGAAGCCGCTAGTGAATAACAAAGAGCTTTAATCTTCTGCACTAATTGCCAGATCAATTTATAATGCAGTGTAAATGTATATTTATATTTAAATTAGTAAACTGATGTAGCAGGCTTGATTTAAGTGCACAGCAAACCTGTATGACAATAATAAAAAGCAAGTAATGTAAACAACAGAAAGTTTTTAATAAAGGATTGCTCTTTCACAGCCAGAACGCTGCTTCTTCAAACCATATAAAAACAAAGTGTATATATATATATATATATATATATATATATATATATATATATATATATATATATATATATATATATATATATATATATATATATATATATATATATGTATATAAAAACGGATCTACTTTGTTTGTTCGAAAATATATTACATTGAAAAAACAAAGTAGATGACCACTTCAGTGAAAGTGCATTTCAACGAAAATGCACTTTCACTGAAGCCTTGTCACTGGATCGGCTCATGAAAAAAAAAAAAAAACACAAAAAACATGTTTTGCAGGGAGCCCCCTGAACCCCTCATAAGGGGGGGATGTGTGTCCCCACCCCCACTACTTAAATATACAAACTCTGAGATCGCACTACAGCAAGGAAAAGGGAATATTCCCATTCCATGCTGTATTGTGATCTTACTTCGTTTTTGAAGTTTTGGTACTTCGAACAACTGGTCTCGACCAAGTGGGTTTCGAAGTTCTGAAACTTTGTACAAATGAAGTTGACCTGTATAAACACATATACATACACACAAATTCAAAAATTAATAAATCACAGATATCAATTAAAATCACATGACACAACTGAATACTTTGTAATCAGTCAGATAGGTAAATATTTTAAAAATAGGGGCAATATATCATCTCCGTAAGCTCCGAGATCACAATACAGGTTTCAAACAAAATTTTTCATTGAGTCTTTTAACTCTGTGTCCTTGCAATTTTATAACTGAATGTAATTCTCTCTCTTCAGTGATGTTGTTAAAATTATCTAATCTAGAGTGAAACTTAAGCTTATCCATGGCCAAAAATTTAAATGTATGCTTCTCTCCATATTGAGCAACATGCTGTGCAAGTGCCTCCATTTAATAAACGACTGTCCCAGGCATGTTCTCTGATACATTCTCTCAGACTTATATTTGTCTTTCCTACATTGAAGGGGAGACAAATGTCGCAGTATGCTAAATAAACTCTATCTCTTGTACCACATTATGCGTATACATTACATGTAAAGCTGTTTCCTAATGTAGGGTGCTGAAAGACATGGTCACTACTTATAAAACTATAGAAAATGCAGGCACCACAGAGGAAGGTCCCTAATCTGTTCTCATTGTTTTGTAATGATGCATAGTTGTAACACAATTTATCATCAGTGGTTAATATGTGCCAATTGTTACAGAGAACCTGCCATATTCTACCTATGTCACTGGTATAAAATAAAGAACGGGGTAAACCCCCATTATTAACTGTAGATTCCTCAGCTGTGGTCTCTATAGTACATGAAGTTGAAAAATATGGTCCAGCCAAATTATCATGTGATGTGACCACATCAATAAGGCCCATACAAATTTCATCTTTCTTATATCCTCTACACAAACATTCTCATCTCAAGATAGATATATCCCTATAAAATTGTTATTATTGTGATTTCTTTTTGAGTTTTCATATTTATGAACTGTTATATGTATCTTTTGTTCGATCTTATATGACAAACACATTCTATATGTCAGCCAGATTAGCTATAGATGTTTTTCCACAATTGCCAGAGTTTCTTCTGAATAATTGATTTCCAGTGAGTGAGATGGTTATTCTGTTATTTACTCAATGTTTTGCATATATCAAAAAAAAAAGTGAAAAAGGAATATAATTGTGTGTTTCTTGTGTACACTTACAGTAATGTTAAAAGTTGCTACCAATTATAAATTAATCTGTATTCTGATCAGAATGGATCCCACAAGTTGTCTTGTAACATTCCTTCACTTTTGATGCCATATGTTTGGGCGGTGCAGTGTTCAGCAGTTTGCTTTGTTGCCTCATAGCAAGAGGTTCTCTGGTTCAATCCTCAGTTGGGGTGCCTTCTGTGCAGAGACTGCATATCCTCCCTGCATTCATGTGGGTTTCCTCCAGGTGCTCTGGTTTCTTCCAAGTTACAAAGACATGCATCTGGAGCATTTCTCCCTGGGCCTCCACTGAAAATAGGTTCTGTCCTAGTCGGACTTTCCCGGTAAACAAATGTTAAATAAATAATAAAAATATTCATTACATCCTGTCTGCTTACTGTATCTCATTTCTATAAATATTTAGTACTGCATTTATATAACCCATGTTTTAAATGTAAGTATTTGCATCAGAACTATTTTCATTTTTGTATGCAGTTTTATATTTTTAGTAAATGCAATTCTGTTCCGCCATGAAATATATCACTATAGTCATTAACAATAATAGGGATAACTTGTAGATAGGCATTTAGGTTAAATAAATGTTTTATTTTGGTGGCTACAGTTGTACTGTTCTTTGACACATGCTGTTAAGTTTGATATTTATCTATGCCTGTTTGGATCGTAAGTGGAAATGTCTGTCTGGATCACTTCTGCTACCCAAATTAAAGGCCTGCAGAAAACAGCGAATTCAATTAGAAACTCACAAATCACTTTTTGTTAGATCTGAGCTATATCCTTTGCTGTAAACCAGGATAAAAATGTCACTGAATGAGTTAACACTGATTCCTATACAGCTACGCTGGACAGTATATAGGTTCATAGGTGTGTACTAGGCTTATGGCCCTGGAGCCTTTACAAGCCTAGTCCATAGGATTACCCTGGCATCGGGTTTTGGGTCTTTGTTTCTAATGGCTTTCTTTCTCTGTTACATGCTTCACAAATATCTTTATTGGTATTTTCTTACACAAGAATATTTTACAGAATGCACTTAAAAATGTATTCCGTCTTAAAGCAGCACTGATTACAGCTTGACTTAACAATAACTTTGATTGACTTTAACAATTGGCTTAGTTTCTGGTATCATTCCAAGGGATCCAGTACCTGAAAACCTGTGAGGACATGATTGACAGACCCTAATGCTTTGCCAGAGTTGGCCTTCATCTGTCTCCCCTGAGCTGCAGGCTTCTGGCAAAAGCTCTTTCCTCCCCCATAGTGCCTTTTTTAGGCAAAGTCATGAGCAAAAAATTACAAATATGAACAATTCTTCTAAATTAAATTTAAAGGTCATGCTGGTAACAGCTTGGAGTCTTAGCATGAAACTGCATTAGTTGCAAGGATTCCTTGCCCTGGAGGATGCTGACATTTGTGCAGTCACTGAAACCTGGTTCAAAGCTGTGGAGAGCACCCCACCCCTGCCAGGTTACTCATCCTACCATACTTTCAGACACCAAATGGAGAGCTACAAAGCCAAAGGAGGTGGAGTTTCAATATTTATCAAAGACATACACACCTCCAGGCTGGTCAGATGGTATGAAGCACAGGAGACACTCCAAGTGAAGTTAATTGTTGACAAAACAACTATTCAATCATAGCTAGCTACAGACCCCCGACCATGACTCAGGGTGCCCACTCCACCTATCTGGACTTACTTGAATCCATCAAGATTTAGCCCTCTACTTCGATCCTGGGTGACTTTAACTACTCAACCATAGAGTAGAAAACCTATTCAAGCCCAAACATGAATGCCCAATGATTCCTCAACTTCGTCAATGTCAATGCATTGGATCAACTGGTCGACGCCCCTATGAGAGGTAAAAATATCCTGGACCTGGTCCTAACCAACATGAGTAGCCATTGTAGCACTCCTACAGTGTCCTCCTCCTTGGTGAGGTCCAACCATAAATCAATCACTTTTAAAGTCACCATCTCCCCTGATCCCCCCCCCCCCACATTGTCAGGGTCAAATTAAAAAAAATTTCCAAGCTGACTACACTCTCCTCAGAGCTGGAATAAACAGCTTCACAGCCACCATCCCTTCAGTTGGAACAAGCAGTCATGTCCAAGCCTATACCAAAAAACTATATGAGCACCTACATAGCTGTATGGACTCAGTAATACCTGACAGGACCAAATCATCTTCCTCAAGGAAGAGTAAACTTGTCTGGTGGACAGCAGAAATAAACTAACTCTATAACAGAAGTAAAAAAATGCTGTCCAGGGCCAAGAAGGAGCAGGTGCCAAGTTGGAAGCAACCTCTCCTTTGTCTGAACAAGCAAATAAGGTCACTGGTGAAATCCTCTAAGGCTAATATCGAGTCAAAATTGGCCACATTCACCAAGAACAATCACAATGCCTTCTTCACATATGTCTGCAGTCTCAAAGGCAACACCCAAATCTGCTCTGAACTGGTTGTCAGGAACACCACATACACAAATGCCATAGATATAGCCAACCTGCTGGCAGACAGGTTCAGTGTCACTTGAAAACTTCACCCCCCCCGTCCCCCATCAGTAAACTAGGACATCCCCAGCACCTGCCCCCCTCCCCTCATCACCAGGGAGCAGGTCCTTAATGCCCTCTCAAAGGCAAAAAATACAGTCTCCATGGGACCTGATATCATCCCTGGCTGTATCCTACATTAACACAGGCATGAGCTCTCACTTCCCATTAGGCACCCTATTCAACCAAAGCCTGAGCACCGGCTTCATCCCAGCTGAATTGAGGACAACCACTGTCATCCCTCGACACAAAGGTGGAGTGTCCACTGACCCAGGCAATTATAGGCCCATCAGCCTAAGTAGCCTGATCTGCAAGGCCATGGAATGCATTATCATGGACATTATAAACAAGGACATTGGCAATCTCCAAACACTTGTTCCCACACAGTTTGGTTTTGTCAAAGGGAGCTCATGCATGTTAAACTTGGTTGACTTCTTTGAAACAGTCACCAAAGCCATGGATGAGGGGAAGATGGTGCACACCTCCTACCTTGACCTAGCCAAAGTCTTTGACACTATTCCCCACTTAGGCATAATAGATAAACTCTCCCAGTAAGGTATCAACCTCTATGTTACCCAATGGGTATCTAACTGGCTCACTGATAGAACCCACTCAGTCAAAGTAGGGAAAGCCACCTCTAGTAGTAGACCCGTAATGAGCGGTGTACCCCAAGGATCTGTCTTGGTACCTCTGCTGTTTGGGATATACTTTTCTGAGGTGCAAACTAAAACCAGTGGTCTGTGGCTGACCAGATTTGCAGATGACTGCAAGCTGAGTGCTGTCTTAAATTCCCCTAGTAATGGGAACATCCTCCAAAAGGGCCTTACCTAAACTAATGACTGGTGCAAGAAGCATGGCCTCAAACTGAATGCCAAAAAATGCATCATTATCCCCTTTGGAGAAAATGTCATCCCCACTAATTATCACATTAATAGCAATGTACTAAGCATGCAATCAGTTGTGAGGGACTTGGGGACCCAGGTTGATTGCAACCTGACTTTTGACCACCACGTTACCTCCATTGTATAGAAGGCTTTCTACATGGCCCACCTCATAAATAAGGGTATTTCATCCAGGAACAAGGTGGTCATAACATCCCTATACTCCTCCCTTATCAGACCCATTGTCGAGTACAATGCCCCCTTTAGCATGTACCTTGCCAAGCACATGCAGCAGTTGGAGAGACCACAGAGGTTCATGACCAGGAAAATCCAGGATCTCAAACACCTATTCTATACAGATAGTCTAAAATCTCTGTCCCTCTACTCAGTCTCATACAGACTGTTCAGATGTGACCTGTGTCTGGCATACAAGGCCATTTCAGACCCAGCCTTGATGGAGTGGCTGCATATCCGTAAAACAAACTCCACTCACGCAACTCACATGCAAGACCCTAACCTGGTCTGTAACATTAATAGAACTTGTTAGCAGGATAGATTTGTGTCAAGCAAAGTACCTCTCGAGCGAAGAGAAACCTTGGCGACTGGATGGGAAACAGAAAATATACCCCTGGGATTCCACCTATGTCCCTGCTGGGCAGAGTAAACAGTTGCTGACCTTGAGGGAGCATGGGGGAAATTCTTGGCTAGGCTTATAAGGACTTCCAGGCCAATAGCCTAGTTTCATCCTATGAACCTATGAACATATGACAGCTTTTCTCCTTGGCATCCTTTTGTAAATGGGCTCAGCTGATTAGGGTTAACCAGGTTAATCAAATATAAATAAATAAAAGAAAATGAAATGAAATAAAATAAACAGCTGCAATAAATAAAACTAAGCATGCTCAAACTACAAGCAATGGGAATTATTATGAGCCTATGAAATGATAACTATTTTCTTAAATTGTAGTGACTTGACTGATACATTAATGATGCCTAGATGACATGCATATCACACAATATGACAACTGTATGCACTCATTTTGGTGTCATGTTGTAACACTTCTTTAATAACTCTTAAGGGCAAGCCACACTGACACACTCCTCTAATCCTCTCCCCAAGCTACACCTCTCATTTTCAAAATTTTTTTTGTCTTCATCTTTGGTAGTTGAAAATGCATTGTTGCAATCATGTATTTCAATGATCATTAGATAATGCTACAATGTAAATAGTAGCATATATTTTAATTAAACTCAAGTGTTTGGAGAGAAGCTTCAGAAAGGGAAATGCTGGGATGTACTACAGTCAAAGAAGCATCTGGTCAGATTTAAAAAAGGAAACATTTGTAGTGAAAAACTGAATGTGTGTGTGTGCATGTGTGTGTGTGTGTGTGTGTGTGTGTGTGTGTGTGTGTGTGTGTGTGTGTCTACATATACAGACAAGCATTAAATTCTTGTTGGATTAACTAAAATCAAATACCACTTAATTAAAATAAGAGAGGGCAATAATGTTCATCAAGTTCACATAGCCTTATTTATATTTGTATGCCACTTGTACGGGTATCTGGTTATTTCTAGCAAACAACAAGTGCGTCAATAAAATTACATGTTTTGATAAGGTATGGTACAGTATGATATGATTTGGTCCACATGATATTATATATGTGGTGAAACATGACATGATATACAATGCAGTATGATATGATCCAATTAAATCGCAATGAAGCAGTCAAGACCATAAGAAATAACCACAATATAATAGCTGTTTAGTTTCTTCTGGTCTTTTTGTCTTTTCTGTCAGAAGCATGACTGCAGGTAATGGAAAAATGGAAATTAAGAAACACATTATGCATAAATTATATTTACTTTTACAGATTGTTTCCCTGAGTAAACTTAATCTACAACATGAGGCAAGTATTGAAGTGGAAGGATTTGTACACCGTGACCCTGAACGGTAATGTATCTATCTGTCAGTAATAGTTTTTTACATACAAACAGAAATGCTTGTGTTTGTTACTACGGCATTTTATTTACATAGTGCTACATAAATATTGTCTTAATGAGGAACAACACAAATTATTATAAACTCTGGAATTGGAACTAAAAGTCAGCACTTCATGCAAAACTCTACTAAACTGCATGTTTTCAATGGGTCTATATTAGAATCTCGAAGGTTTAATGCTTCGAATCACTAAAGATCGAACTTTAGTGATCGAAACATTAAACCATCAAAATTCTAGTAGACCCTATTAAAAAAAAAGCAAGTAATGGGTGTTTAGGAAGGGGAGGCAAGCACCCCTGCACCACCATCTCCTGCTACTTAAATATACCAACTCCGAGATTGCACTTCAGTGGAGTATGGTGCGGAAAGGGCAGATTTCCCTTTCATACCCCATAGTGCGATCTCGGAGTTGGTATATTTAAGTAACAGGGGGTGTGGGGGATGCAGGGGGGGCTTGCCCCCCTGCCTACACTCGTTAGCTTTTTTTTTTTTTTTTTTTGGTTTTAAAAATATTTTTATTGGGGTTTGATTGTTTAATAGTTCGATGCATACAGTTCCATGTTTATGCATTTGAACTATTAAACTTTCGAGATTATAATATAGACCTGTTTTCAGCACACCTGGCCAGATATAAAGTGTACAGGTTTAAACATATCAATTTCTTCTGCTTGATTTATTTAAAATACACTTTTTTGCATTGGAAATCACTACTGATGCACAAAAAGAACTCACACCAGCAGTGATGTGAAGCTTTGGCTATTTTGTTTTTTCGGTCTAAGGTTATACAGCCAAGGGGTAAGGATGATTCAAAGTGGCAAAAAGAGCTTTCTTTTGTTTGTTTGGTCATGTTGAAACTGTGATCAGTTTATTTCATATAGCTGAAGCTTCACTGAGTTTGTTATTGTTAAAATAGAGAGGAAGTAAGTTGCACCCATGTGTCACTCGGTGATCTAACAAACACACCACTGCAGTGGTGAAAACACTGTGAATCATACTTCGAGGCTAGAATTTACAGAGATGTGCTACAGTGCAAAGTTTTGCAGACTAAAGAAAATTTGCAATATTGTAAACATTAATTACATATGCAATATGAGACAGCATCTCCATGCAGGTAGCTGTGCTGTGCAGTTCATTACTGAGCAATGCAGCAAACATGCAGCAAACATGGAAACGTACATGTCCATGTAGTGAAATATGCACACAGAAATGCAAAATGGAATCCATAGAGAAGCTCTGCATTTATAAATGGCTGCATTTCAAAATAAAGCAGTGCATATAGAATCCACGAGGCACATGCTATTGTTTTCTATATCAGGCTGGAGCAGAACAGAGTATAAATCAATGCACAGTATCTGTAACTATATTATTCTGGTGTCCGCAGACCTTTCTAGTGCATGAAAGGGAAGTAAATGAGATTATAGAAAGTGGAAGAATGGAGAAGGTAGCTAGCAGAAAGACAACGAGAAAAATAACATATTGAAGTCTGCAGGACACGGGAAGGCAGGGTTAAATTTGGGGAGATAGAGAAGAAAGGAAGGAAAGAAAGTGTAGGACAGGGGCGGCCATTATTCAGGATCAAATAAACACACATGCAGGAACACAGGCAAGGAGTGCATGTGCAGACTTAGGACAGTGAGACACAGTGTGGAAAGGGACAAACAGACGGCAGACAAATGGTGACCGGGAGGGCTGGAGCAGACTTAGGACAGTGAGACACAGTGTGGAAAGGGACAAACAGAAGGCAGACAAATGGTGACCAGGAGGGCTGGAGCAGACTTAGGACAGTGAGACACAGTGTGGAAAGGGACAAACAGACGGCAGACAAATGGTGACCAGGAGGGCTGGAGCAGACTTAGGACAGTAAGACACAGTGTGGAAAGGGACAAACAGAAGGCAAACAAATGGTGACCGGGAGAGCTGGAGCAGACTTAGGGCAGTGAGACATAGTGTGGAAAGGGACAAACAGAAGGCAAACAAATGGTGACCGGGAAGGCTGGAGCAGACTTAGGACAGTGAGACACAGTGTGGAAAGGGACAAACAGAAGGCAAACAAATGGTGACCGGGAGGGCTGGAGCAGACTTAGGACAGTGACACACAGTGTGGAAAGGGACAAACAGAAGGCAAACAAATGGTGACCAGGAGGGCTGGAGCAGACTTAGGACAGTAAGACACAGTGTGGAAAGGGACAAACAGAAGGTAAACAAATGGTGACCGGGAGAGCTGGAGCAGACTTAGGGCAGTGAGACACAGTGTGGAAAGGGACAAACAGAAGGCAGACAAATGGTGACCGGGAGGGCTGGAGCAGACTTAGGACAGTGAGACACAGTGTGGAAAGGGACAAACAGAAGGCAAACAAATGGTGACTGGGAAGGCTGGAGCAGACTTAGGACAGTGAGACACAGTGTGGAAAGGGACAAACAGAAGGCAAACAAATGGTGACTGGGAGGGCTGGAGCAGACTTAGGACAGTGAAACACAGTGTGGAAAGGGACAAACAGAAGGCAGACAAATGGTGACCAGGAGGGCTGGAGCAGACTTAGGACAGTGAGACACAGTGTGGAAAGGCACAGACAGGAGGCAGACAAATGATGACCGGGAGGGCTGGAGCAGACGTAGGACAGTGAGACACAGTGTGGAAAGGGACAAACAGAAGGCAGACAAATGGTGACCGGGAGGGCTGGACCAGACTTAGGACAGTGCGACATAATGTGGAAAGGGACAAACAGAAGGCAGACAAATGGTGACCGGGAGGGTTGGAGCAGACTTAGGATGGTGAGACATAATGTGGAAAGAGACAAACAGAAGGCAGACAAATGATGACCGGGAGGGTTAGAGCAGATTTAAGACAGTGAGACATACTATGAAAAGGGATAAACAGAAGGCAGGCAAATAGTGACTGTGAGGGTTGGAACAGACTTAGGACAGTGAGACACAGAGTGGAAAGGGACAAACAGAAGGCAGGCAAATGGTGACTGTGAGGGATGGGCAGACTTAGGACAGTGAGACAGTGTGGAAAGGGACAAACACAAACAGACAAATGGTGAGCGGGAGGGCTGGAGCAGACTTAGGACAGTGAGACAGTGTGGAAAGGGGCAAACAGACGGCAGACAAATGGTGACTGGGAAGGCTGGAGCAGACTTAGGACAGTGAGACATACTATAAAAAGGGACAAACAGAAGGCAGACAAATTGTGACCGGGAGGGTTAAAGCAGACGTAGGATGGTGAGACATAATGTGGAAAGGGGCAAACAGAAGGCAGACAAATGGTGACCGGGAGAGTTGGAGCAGACTTAAGACAGTGAGACATTCTATGAAAAGGGGCAAACAAAAGGCAGACAAATGGTGACTGTGAGGGTTGGAGCAGACTTAGGACAGTGAGACAGTGTGGAAAGGGACAAACAGAAGTCAAACAAATGGTGACCGGGAGGGCTAGAGCAGACTTAGGACATTGAGACACAGTGTGGAAAGGGACAAACAGAAGGCAGACAAATGGTGACCAGGAGGGCTGGAGCAGACTTAGGATGGTGAGACATAATGTGGAAAGGGACAAACAGAAGGCAAACAAATAGTGACTGGGAGGGTTGGATAATACTTAGGTTATGAGATATGGCACAATAAAAGGGGGGGGGGTCACCAGAATGGTGATAGCGTGGGTTATGAGCAGCACTGTGACATCTCAACAATACCGCTGTGTGAAACAGGTCCATGAAGATCCGTGCTCCACCCCAGAAAACAAATACAAATAAATAAATAAATAAATCCTTCACCCTAGCCAAGGGGCACATTGCTGTGATCCTTCACCAAATGATGGCTGGGTCCTACTTCTCAACTATCCCTGATTTTTGCAGAATGCCCCTGATTTTTTCCACATATTTTGCCATGACCTCATAAATTTTTTGATTTTTCTGGTAAATTGCTAAGGATTACCGTCAGTCATTTATGTCAGACATTAGAGTTTCATACATCTTTTCCTTTAGAAAATGCATGTTGATGCAAAACCACTGGTTCTGTTACATTTTTTTAAAATAAATTAGAGTAATATTTAAAGTTTTTCCTGATTTTAGGCTTTTGTTCCCCTCATTATTTTTAACATTGTCAAGAATTCTTTAAAGTTCAAATGATCAGGCAACACTGGTACAAACCGCATCTTTCTCTTGTGACCCACTGGTTGCAGTGGTCTAGTTGAGGAAATCTACACTCCCATCTATACAGGCTGTAGTCCTGCACATGTCTATTCACCACAGCTTCTACCACTTCCTCCAGCCACAGCTGGACACCATTCACAGATGTTTCTGGACTATCTGCAGTAAGGAGTGGGACCCACCTCTGGCAAAGTACTACTAGCCTCATCACCCTTCCTGCCTTTAGCTGCAGTCTTAGAAAGGGACAACCACAGTGGGCCTGCCTGCCAAATATGTATTTATTTTACTTTACATTTCTTTACTGAGGTGCTACATTGACTATTTTCAGGTATTAAGCAATTA
>NC_056737.1:1183947307-1183994807 GCF_019279795.1 Protopterus annectens
ATAGGTATGTATAACAGAGACTACCCCATCTGTGGAAAAGGCTCCCCATCCATGTGAAGCAGAGTTCATCCCTAATGCAATTCAAGTGCAACTTGGAAATTGGATGGGAAACTGAAAATTCATCCCTGATCTGGCATCTATGTCTCCGATGCAAACAGATAACCTGTAAATGGTTCATCTCCCTGGCCCATGCATACATTTATCAAGAGTGTCAGAACTCGTCAGAGATTTGGGATGCATGACTAGGCTTAAAAAGGCCATTGTGGTCATTAGCCTAGCAAACACCTATGAACCTATTAACCTATAAGAGACTAATTGTGGAAAACAACTAAAAACATTTTCTTATATATATATATATATATATATATATATATATATATATATATATATATATATTTTTTTTTTTTTTTTTTTTTTGGTGGACCAACCATAGCTTTGTCATTTATTTTATTTATTTTATTTGCAGTTTGTTTGCCAGGATAGTCCATTGGGCCACAAAGATCCCATTTTCAATGGAGTCCTGTGGAGAAAAGCTCCAGAAAATGACTAATTACAGATTTAACATAAGAGTAAGTTATTAGAGAAATGTAATGTGCACAAATTAAGCAAAATTAAACAAACAGAAAAACACATATTATTACATTGCAATACAAGTAATATTTGCAAACAGTCAAAGTTTTTGACAGTTTAACATATTAGCACAATGCAATAACAGAAACAGTCTAAATGTTTTTACAGTTATGCTAATTCATGCATTTAATTTCTAGGCTAATGAATCGTACCATTCTAGGAGTTATGCCGGGGTTTTCCAGTTCACAAATTGCATACTAAACAGTAGGCATTAAAATATATAGACAAAAACTCAAGAAAAAACAGAATCCAGCAATCAGTTCCAACACAAGGGCTCCGAAATTCCACATTTATTCTGAAAACTGTTGTAAAACTTGCCAAAAAAACAACTCTTCAATACAGCACTGAACGGTTGAGTGCTTTCATCTTAATGAATTGACATCATCAGAAAGGTTCTTAGATTTATTGTGTATTCAGTGCTCAGGCTTTTTCGGATATATAAAAACTCCACTAACTCAAATATACCGGTAATAACTGTACTTTATTAAAATAAAACTTAACAGCAACTGTGACAATAGCCGGTACTGCCAGCCATGCCAGGAGAAGTAAGGTAGTGGATGTGTAACATATGACAAATCAGCTAGCTGGAATTTTGTAAAGAATTATATGTCATTTGTATATCAAATTGATTTGTACAGATGCTCTGGCTGAAAATGTATTTGTAAGGTTTGCTTGTGTTAAAATGTACAAACAGTGTGTCCTGCTGGAAGGAAAAGAAATGCACATGCATTATTGTAACTGTTTAAACGTATACATTGTAACAGCATATTCTGGAAGAGAAGAGGTTAATCCATGTGACTTTGAAAAAAAATTCTTCAAATTAAATTACTTTATGGGTTAAGTCATAAAGATGTTATCCCACAGTTTTGAATGGAGCCTGAGATGCAATGTCTGTGCTAGAGAATAGGTTGTAGCTCTTGTAGGAAGCGTGTAATGGTTTTATGGTTTTATGACTTCCAGCAATTGCACCACATCTGTGCAATGCTCTCTGTGTGTATTGCAGCACATAGGTGCTAAACCCTGGTAGCTTCTAGAGATGGGGGGGATAGTTCAGAAAATAGTATCAGATGACCAGATGTATGTGATGTCATTCTGTGCAGAAATAATATTTTAATATTAAAGGAGATTGCAGTCTCAGGAGCGTTCTGTATTCTGCCTTGGATATGACATGAAGGACCACTCACTCATATTATCTTGCCTTGCTCTATTCAGCAAGTAGGAATAGTAATTCTTTTAGTCAATCAGGAATAGATAGTGAGACTAGCTAAATACTGTTCTTTTCTATAACAGTGTGAAATTTTCCATCTGTATTATTTTTAATATTCTCTGTGATTGAAACCCTTAGATAGTTAGCATTTTCTTGTTCTGTTATTATTTACTATTAGGTATATTTAAACTTCTTATTGTGGCTAGTACTTTTGAAAAATATTTAATTTTGAGAGTATTTGCACATTTATTTGATGATAACTCTGGCCGCTCCTGAAAGCCTGGCTGTTTGGGCAACTTTACCATTTGTATTAATATTATTTTCACTTAGGATAATTGGGTACCCTTGTAAGTGGCTTAAAGTAGCTGGCAGTGGTTCTGGTGGTAGTGATAATTACCTTATAGTGTGGGCAGAAAGTACACAGCAGGTGAATCTGTGCTATTTTTCCCAGGTGTTGTGTGCATGCAAATCAAATCTCAAACAGTGTGTGTTTATCAGCTGCTTGCAGCAGGCACACAAAGCATTGTTTTTACAGAGAGAGTATGGGAGGACTTAACTTGGAACACCAGTTAAGGACTCACCTTTAAGCTGTGCCAGCGGGGTGTCTTACTGGGAGTCTGGAGAGAAAGAGACAAATCAGTCCCCAGACTGAGCGTGTTCTCTGGGGGCTCTTAAGGGAAATTGTGCTTGATGCAGAGAGGTCTGCCTCTGGAAATACTGAGTGTATTCATTTGTATTCCAAGTGAACGTCCCTCTCCAGTGTTAGTGGTGAGGATTCAGGCTCCTAGATTACTGGCCCAGAGTGGGGACTTCATAGCAACACATAAGCTTTCAGAAAAAGAGACTTCTTCAGGAGTATAAAGCCAGAGCAACAATAATGAAAAAAATAAATGATAATAGTCATGTGATTAAAATCTAGTAAGTTCTTAAGGTTACACTATCCATTATTTACAATTTGCAATGTTCATCTAATGGTTCTAATGGTTCTTCATTAATAAGGACAGGAACTGTGTCTACTTTTAAATTAGTTATCCACTTACAGTCACATTTTCAGTTTCTATAATCAGATCCCCTCCCCTAGTATGTTCAAAGACAATCTTCAACACTGTAAACCCAAAATTATGTGTCCAACATTATTTTTCACCTCACATCCAGTATATGTTCTCCTGTGTACTCCTTTAACTTTCTGTGGACTTTCCTACATAGAAATATCCAACTACCATACAGACAGCAAGATACACATTTTGAGTCCCAATCAACAAATATTTTCAGACTGTGATGTCTCTTTGTTAGAGGATGGATATGAATTTACAATATTGGCATTTATGATATCGTGTGGTGCCAGCTTATTCTATTCAATTTCTTTATAGTAACACTTCTACTTCAAAATGTTAGCATTTTTTTAAATAAAAAGATAATTTATTTGCTATCACAATGTTCACTCTTTTAAAAAAGTGCAAACTCTGCCAATATTTCCTAATTAAACATTATACATCTCTAGTGGGTATGATACAGGTAATAATTATTCTATTCTACCCAATACTTGGAAACATAGATTTAGAATAATACATTCTGGAGAAATAAAGTCTAGTAATATTCAAATATTTGGACATCACCTAATCTGTCATCTGCTGTCCGTATCATCTAGCTGAGAAATCACTCATAAATGTTTCTTACACCTCCATGCATTTTCTTCACATTAAGTATTCTCATCATCTGACCTTTCATATCACTCTGAAATATATGTTTGGGGTGCACACTGGATCTGTGCAAACGGGTATTACTTTTAGTTGATTTATTATGCACAGTTGTTATACATGTGCCGTTATTCTGAATGCAATCAATTACATTCATATCACATATAGAAAAATTGACTTTTTCCTTTGTCATATGTTGAAGCAAGGGCAGATAAAGGAGGAACTATTGGATTTTTAACAGTAAAATACCCTGTGGTGCCCTCAATTTATGGTATCCTGAAATCCATAAATACTTGGTAGACCCGCCCCATGAGGCCTATAGTTAACACAGGCTGTTCTAAGATATATGCCCTAGCAAAATATATAGATATGAAGCATAAACATTTTTTGGATGGTTATTTTCACTTGTGTAAGGACTCTTGAGATTTCTTGCACAAGTTGCAACGGGTAAAATATTCTGACAATTTGTGGTCTACAACAGTAGATATCATGAACTTATTTAATTTGATACCTCATGAGCAGGGCTTTGAGTGGTTCAGGGAATTTTTGGTAGAGATAAAAAAATTAACTAAAGAGGAAATCAATGTGTTGGTTGTATTAATGGAGTTCATCTTAGGTTACAATTTTGTCTATATAGAAGGCCACTATTTTCGACAGAAATGAGGCGCAGCTATGGGGACAGCATGCACCCCATTATACACTAACATAGTTATGCTACAGTGGGAAAAACACTTTGTGCTAAATTATTGTGGACGAAACCGCTGGGAATTATATGTATGGCTCCTGGATGATTAATAGCGTGAGAACAACACAGGAAGAAATAGATAATTTGATAAGATATTTTAAATCTATGACTTCATTTTACGATTTACCTACTCCTAAAACATAAATAGTATTAGTTATTTATTTATTAGTATCCAAAGATTGTTTAAATGAAAAGATTATAATATCTACCAGAAACTCCGTTATTCAAATTCTTTGTTACATTATAGAACTGAAATAAATTACAGAAATGTTTTACACTCGATCGTATCCACAGGCCCTGTAAGTAGTGTAAGAACTGAAATAAATTACAGAAATGTTTTACACTCGATCGTATCCGAAAACCCTGTAAGTAGTGGAAAAACTGAAATAAATTACAGAAATGTTTTACACTCGATCGTATCCACAGGCCCTGTAAGTAGTGTAAGAACTGAAATAAATTACAGAAATGTTTTACACTCGATCGTATCCGCAGGCCCTGTAAGTAGTGTAAGAACTGAAATAAATTACAGAAATGTTTTACACTCGATCGTATCCACAGGCCCTGTAAGTAGTGTAAGAACTGAAATAAATTACAGAAATGTTTTACACTCGATCGTATCCGAAGGCCCTGTAAGTAGTGTAAGAACTGAAATAAATTACAGAAATGTTTTACACTCGATCATATCCGAAGGCCTTGTAAGTAGTGTAAGAACTGAAATAAATTACAGAAATGTTTTACACTCGATTGTATCCGCAAGCCCTGTAAGTAGTGTAAGAACTGAAATAAATTAAAGAAATGTTTTACACTCGATCATATCCACAGGCCCTGTAAGTAGTGTAAGAACTGAAATAAATTACAGAAATGTTTTACACTCGATCGTATCCGAAGGCCCTGTAAGTAGTGTAAGAACTGAAATAAATTACAGAAATGTTTTACACTCGATCGTATCCGAAGGCCCTGTAAGTAGTGTAAGAACTGAAATAAATTACAGAAATGTTTTACACTCGATCGTATCCGCAGGCCCTGTAAGTAGTGTAAGAACTGAAATAAATTACAGAAATGTTTTACACGCAATGGTATCCGAAGGCCCTGTAAGTAG
Organism: Protopterus annectens; assembly: GCF_019279795.1. Classification (NCBI taxonomy): domain Eukaryota; kingdom Metazoa; phylum Chordata; order Ceratodontiformes; family Protopteridae; genus Protopterus; species Protopterus annectens. Next base: position 1,183,952,686 of record NC_056737.1, read on the forward strand.
TGTAAGAACTGAAATAAATTACAGAAAAGTTTTACACTCGATCATATCCGAAGGCCCTGTAAGTAGTGTAAGAACTGAAATAAATTACAGAAATGTTTTACACTCGATCGTATCCGCAGGACCTGTAAGTAGTGTAAGAACTGAAATAAATTACAGAAATGTTTTACACTCGATCGTATCTGCAGGCCCTGTAAGTAGTGTAAGAACTGAAATAAATTACAGAAATGTTTTACACTCGATCGTATCCGAAGGCCCTGTAAGTAGTGTAAGAACTGAAATAAATTACAGAAATGTTTTACACTCGATCGTATCTGAAGGCCTTGTAAGTAGTGTAAGAACTGAAATAAATTACAGAAATGTTTTACACTCGATCGTATCTGAAGGCCTTGTAAGTAGTGTAAGAACTGAAATAAATTACAGAAATGTTTTACACTCGATCTTATCCGAAGGCCTTGTAAGTAGTGTAAGAACTGAAATAAATTACAGAAATGTTTTACACTCGATCGTATCCGAAGGCCCTGTAAGTAGTGCAAGAACTGAAATAAATTACAGAAATGTTTTTCACTCAATCTTATCCAAAGGCCCTGTAAGTAGTGTAAGAACTGAAATAAATTACAGAAATGTTTTACACTCGATCGTATCCGAAGGCCCTGTAAGTAGTGTAAGAACTGAAATAAATTACAGAAATGTTTTACACTCGATGATATCCGAAGGCCCTGTAAGTAGTGTAAGAACTGAAATAAATTACAGAAATGTTTTACACTCAATCCTATCTGAAGGCCCTGTAAGTAGTGTAAGAACTGAAATAAATTACAGAAATGTTTTACACTCAATGGTATCCAAAGGCCTTGTAAGTAGTGTAAGAACTGAAATAAATTACAGAAATGTTTTACACTCGATCATATCCGAAGGCCCTGCAAGTAGTGCAAGAACTGAAATAAATTACAGAAATGTTTTACACTCGATCGTATCTGAAGGCCTTGTAAGTAGTGTAAGAACTGAAATAAATTACAGAAATGTTTTACACTCGATCGTATCCGAAGACCCTGTAAGTAGTGTAAGAACTGAAATAAATTACAGAAATGTTTTACACTCGATCGTATCCGAAGGTCCTGTAAGTAGTGTAAGAACTGAAATAAATTACAGAAATGTTTTACACTCGATCATATCTGAAGGCCCTGTAAGTAGTGTAAGAACTGAAATAAATTACAGAAATGTTTTACACTCGATCATATCCGAAGGCCCTGTAAGTAGTGTAAGAACTGAAATAAATTACAGAAATGTTTTACACTCGATCATATCCGAAGGCCTTGTAAGTAGTGTAAGAACTGAAATAAATTACAGAAATGTTTTACACTTGATTGTATCCCAAGGCCCTGTAAGTAGTGTAAGAACTGAAATAAATTACAGAAATGTTTTGCACTCGATCATATCCAAAGGCCCTGTAAGTAGTGTAAGAACTGAAATAAATTACAGAAATATTTTACACTCAATGGTATCCGAAGGCCCTGTAAGTAGTGTAAGAACTGAAATAAATTACAGAAATGTTTTACACTCAATGGTATCCAAAGGCCCTGTAAGTAGTGTAAGAATTGAAATAAATTACAGAAATGTTTTACACTCGATGGTATCCGAAGGCCCTGTAAGTAGTGTAAGAACTGAAATAAATTACAGAAAGGTTTTACACTCAATGGTATCTGAAGGCCCTGTAAGTAGTGTAAGAATTGAAATAAATTACAGAAATGTTTTACACTCGATGGTATCCGAAGGCCCTGTAAGTAGTGTAAGAACTGAAATAAATTACAGAAATTTTTCACACTCGATCGTATCCGAAGGACCTGTAAGTAGTGTAAGAATTGAAATAAATTACAGAAATGTTTTACACTCGATCATATCCGAAGGCCCTGTAAGTAGTGTAAGAACTGAAATAAATTACAGAAATGTTTTATACTCGATCATATCCTAAGGTCCTGTAAGTAGTGTAAGAACTGAAATAAATTATAAGAGATTTGAGGGCACTATTATACCACTTTTTAGGGACAACGTGAATAGGTACAGAGACAACCATGATGTTAGTGAAAACAACAAATTTGATTGTGCCTATATCACAACCTATACTGTTGATTGTGACACGATTTTTAATATCCTGGTAAAGAAGTGGAAAATTTTCTCTTGTTTTGGAAGAACTAGTACAAATGATGAGGACATCTCAAACTGTTAGAAAACAAAAAGCACCAACAGACTTTCCAAAACAGTTTATTGGAGATAAAATTTAGCCTCTGATATATGCTTTCGTCCACCACAATGTATAGACTTCTTCAGAATAAAAGTGACAACAGTCAGCTTAAATACACATGAAAAAGCACACCCCCTTAATCGATCAATAATAAAATGTTCAATAAATGAAATAAAGTGATATACCTTATAAAAACACCTATACAGCAATATTTTATAAAATAATACATAAAGATATGTACCAAAAGGCATACATAGAAATGCATGAATATGTTTAAACATGGAAAAATCATCATCTAATGGCACACATGTATTTCAATTTAAGAAAACAATTAATAGAAACTACTTCATTAAGAATAGGTGGACACCCAGCATTACACTTTAGCTGCCATTAAAGTTCTAAAAATTCTAAAAAGAAATCAATGGGTCCACCCATAGGGTCATGTTCAACACTATCAACAACAATGAACTTGAAACAATGTGTAGGATAATTCTTAATACGTTTGTATAATGCATTACATTCATCCATTTTGCCAGTGTCATAATTGTGTTGGTAAATTCTGTATCTTAACTGTCGAATAGTTTTGCCGACATAAAAACAAGAACAACATTGGCACAATGCAATGTATACAACACCCCTGCTGTCACAATTGTATTTTTTCTTTGGTTTTATACAACCAAAACTCTGTAGAAAAAATTCTGTTCAGACAATGTTCTTTCAATCATTTTGAAACATGTATCTTTCTGATAAACAATGATATTTTAGGGTGCTCACCTATTTTGTTGAGCACCTCCAAATCACACCTAAATATGTCTCAACATTTTATTGATTCAAAGACTAAACCTCAAGATGCACGCACTCGAAACTCTCCTTAGCATGGAGAACATCGATATCTGTGCAGTAACAGAAACCTGGTTCAAGGCTCCAGAGAGCACCCAGCACTACCAGGTTATACCTCATACCATGCTTTTCGGCCCCAAAACTTGGACCGAACCACAAAATCAATATTCGTCAAAGATACCCACACCTCTAGGTTGGTGGCACAGCACGAAGCATCAGAGACTATCCATGTGCAACTAACAGTGGGTAAAACTGCCTTCCAGTTTATAGTCTGCTACAGACCACCCTCCCAAACCCAGGAACCCCACTCAGCCTTTCAGAGAACACTGGAAAATATGAAGGTCTCTCCAAACACCATTATATTGGGTGACTTCAACTACCCAAACATAGACTGGGAGCATTACTCTAGCTCCAACACCCTAGCCCAAAGATTCCTAGAATTTATAAACTCAAATGCTATGAAACAACTTGTTACCACTCACAAAAGAGAGGAAAACATACTGGACCTGATCATCACCAACATGGGGACTCTATGCTCCAAACCAGAAGTGTATCCCTCACTGGTAAGATCAGACCATAAACTAATCTCACTGGATATTCACATCCCGACCCCACCCCCTGCCCAGAAAACCACAGTGAAAAACTTCTCTAAAGCAAATTTCACACTCCTCAAATCCAAGGTGGAATCCTTCAAAGCAACCGGGCCTGTGGAAAATACGGCCCAGACCGCAGAATCCTTTATAAACGCATTCTATGAACACCTTCAGGAATGCATGGATCATGCAATCCCAAATAAAACCAAGACCCAATCCTCCAAAGGCAGATGTCCTGTCTGGTGGACCCCAGCCATAAACAAACTATACAATAGAAGGAGGAAGCTACTACATGATAGAGCAAAATCCTAAAAAGGGAAGGCATCTCTGATCAGTATTAGCAAAAAACTATGGGCACTCATAAAATCGTCTAAGGCCAGCTTCGAGAGAAAAATTGCACAGGACACTAAGGATAATCACAAGGCTTTCTTTAGTTATGTTAGGAACCTGGGTGGTAATTCCCAGATATGCTCAGAATTAGTCAAAAATGACAAAAAATACACTGAACCCACAGACATTGCCAACATCCTAGCTGACAGGTTCAGCACAAACTTCTCCACCCCTCCCCACCAAAAGTGCAAATATCTATCCCAGCAGAGTGCTGCCCCCCTGACATCTCAGATGCTCAGGTAAGAGCCGCCCTCTCCAAAGCAAAAAACACAGCATCAATGGGACTAGACGGTGTCCCGGGATGTGTCCTACATGAACTCCAAGAAGAGCTAAACCCAAACATAAAAGTACTGTTCAATCTCAGCCTTACTAAAGGATATGTACCCAAAGAGTGGCGTACAGCAACTGTGGTCCCTCTCCACAAAGGTGGTGCCTCAACGGATCCTGGAAACTATCTCCCCATAAGCCTGACTAGCTTGGTCTGCAAAGCTATGGAAAGGATCATCATGGACCTCATAAATAAAGATATTGGGGACCTACAGACACTGGATCCTACCCAGTTCGGCTTTGTTAAGGCAGACCCTGCCTCTTAAACCTGGTTGATTTCTTTGAAACAGTCACCAAGGCCATTGACGAGGGGAAGGTGGTCCACACAGCCTACCTGGACCTCGCAAAAGCCTTCAATACAATACCCCACTCGGGCATTATAGATAAGCTCACCAACTTAAATATAAACCCCTATGTCACTAGACAGGTTGCAAACTGGCTCAAGGACAGAACCCACATGGTTAGAATTGCTGGAGCCATGTCAGACTCCAAACCAGTTACAAGTGGTGTCCCACAAGGCTCAGTCCTGGGACCTCTCTTGTTCAGTATATATTTCTCAGAGGTACAGGCTAACACAGAAGGACTGTGGCTGACCAAGTTCGCAGATGACTGCAAACTAGGCGCCATAATCGACTCTCCAGCCGACACAAGCATCCTACAAAAGGGCCTCACAGAAACAGACAACTGGTGCCAGAGCCATGGCCTCAAGCTAAATGCCAAAAAGTCTATAGTCATCCCCTTTGGCAAAAACAAAGTGCCCACAAATTACCACATAGGTGGCAATCCATTAAGCACAGAAGAAGTAATTAGGGACCTGGGGACCCAAGTTGATAGCAATCTCTCATTTGAAAATCACGTGGCCAAAGTGGTTAGAAAAACATTTTATATAGCCCACCTAATCATGAAGGGATTCACATCTAGATAAGGGGAGGTCATCGTGCCTCTTTACTCATCCCTCATCAGGCCCATAATTGAGTACAATGCCCCTTTTTGGATGTACCTTACCAGACACCTGCAGCAACTGGAAAGACCCCAAAAGTACCTCACCAAGAGGATCAAAGGGCTCAAACAGATGCCATATGCTGCCTGGTTAAAGAAACTCCAGCTCTACTCAGTGGCATACCGCCTGCTCAGAGGCGATCTGTGCCTGACATATAAAGCCATGTCCAGCCCGGAATTAATGGACATGCTGCACCTCAGAAAATCCAAATCCCATCGAGCTATGCGCTCTAGAGACTTGAACCTCAGCACTGAAATAAATAGGACATGCTGGAGGGACAGATTCATAACCCAGAGGCTCCCTTCACTCTGGAATAAAATCCCAGTCCAGGTTAGGCAGAGTCCCTCATTGACTGTCTTCAAGAGGAATCTTGATGAGTCGATGGGAGATCGTAGGTTTACCCCGGGTGTCACTTCTTTGTCACTGTTAGACAAAGGCACAGTATACTAACCTCGAAAAAGGGCATAGCAAAATTCATTTAAAATGGGTGGCAAAAGCCAAACACACTCTGGCTAGGCTTATAAATGCCCTAGGGCAGATAGCCTACTATGAACCTATGAACCAATGAACCTATTTCTCTGAAATGCATGTTAAATGGAATTATCATAGCTTTATTGAACCCTATGTTTCTACCTTCACTTGGAGGGCCAATCAAATTACCATCTTGAACCCGATCATTACCCAACAAAGGCAAATAAAACCCATTTTTCCTTTTTGTTTTCAGCTCATCAAAAATGTCATTAAGAAAACTAAAGGGGTACCCCCTCCTGAGAAACATCTCACTTAACTGACTACATTCACCCAAAAACTGGTCTTCTTGACTCACCATTCGAGCCAGTCTCACACACTGGCCTTTGACACGTAGTGGGTGCCAACTTTGAAAATGTAAATATGAATTTTAATGGGTGGGTTTTCTAAACAATGTGGATTTAAAACCCCGATTTTTCTTGTTTTTACTAATGGTCACATCCACAAAACTAACCACCTCTGCCTCAATTGAGATAGTGAATCTTAAAAAAATCAGTAAAGTGTTTGATAAAGTCAAAGAATTGGTCTAGTCTCTCCCTTTTATCGTGCCAAAAATAATGATGTCATCAATAAATCATTTGTAAAGGCATCAACAATCCTTAAATTCTGGTGTAAACAAAATATTAGTTTCCCAAAATGCCATTACAATATTCACAAATACAGGGGCACATGAAGTACCCATGGCAACACCATGTGTTTGTTTAAAGAGATGTCCTTCAAAATAAATAAAATTATGTAAGACAAACTCCATTAAGGTACTCAGGGTTAAACTTTTATCCTGACCAATTTTGCAATATAAAGCCAAAAACCTAAAAAAACACTCAAGGCTGGTGTCATGGAGTATACAGGAATATAGATCTTTAACATCTATTAACATAAACAACAAGTCATTACTGTAAAGACTGTTGGAAACCTGTATTAAAAAATCCCAAGAATCTTTTAACAACGGTGAATAATCTTTAAGCAGCCCTTTAGTTTGACTATCAATAAATTTTGCAATAAAAAAAGTCTTCGAACCTTTGGCACCCACTATCGGTCTTAGTGGGGATTCCTGTAAGCACTTGTGTACCTTGGGTAGACCAAATATGGTCAGCATTTTAGGAAATTGCACCTTCATGTAGTCATATTCACCAAGGGAAATTTGGTCAATCAAAAATAATTCTAAGTCTAAATCAACACTACGCAGGACACCATTCATCTCACTTAAAGAAATGTCCTCATATGCTTCAGAAAATAGAATGGAAAACATTATTGATGTAATCATTGGAACTCATGATAACTAATCCACCTCCCTTATCCGGATGCATAATATGTATGGAGGGGTCACTTCTAATGTTATTCAACAATCTAAGTTCATCCACCTTTACAGTTCCTGGATACCTATTTCTAGATGTTGCAACACTTCTGATTTCATTCTCACATAACCTCTCAAAAACTGAAATCAATGGATGCAAAATGGGGTTGAATGTATTGGGTCTTTTGTTCCTTTCTGTCACCATGTTAGGAGAATCATTACCAAACATAATAGAAAAATTAAGTTTCCAGGCAAACAATTTAAGGTTTAATAACACCTGATCCAATCTTGTCTTTTGAAGCGGCACAAAAGTCATGCCCTTCTCAAACAGGTTGGCCCAACTTTCCGTTACTGCAAGGTGACTGTAATTGAATACTTTAAAATCCCCCCCATTGAATTTAAAATAATGGTAATGAATGAATCAACACCTACTACTGAGCTGTTTGTCTCCACTCTTCCCTCCCTTGTCCTCTCCCCCTCCCCTCCCCCCCTCCAATACTGCTGTGGATACAAGGAGTGGGAGTGGGGTGTGGATATTGGAATCTCCGATCCGATTGCAAATCCCATTTCTGATTCATGATTCTCTCAGATCTCCTCACAGGAGGTACATCTAAAGGGAGAGAATCATGGTTGCCCAACTGGCTTGTACCCACTTGTAAATTAAAAACAGCATCATTATCTAAAAAATTGTCATCACAATCAGTAATGTTAAAAAAAACAATAGAAGGCTTGGGATAGGCTAAGCCTTTCTCATACTCATGCTGATCTCTTGTGAACTTTTTCATTTTTTTACTTTTAAGTTCTTTTATATACTGATCAGTTTTAATAAAAACTGTCTTGTATTTTTCACATTTAATGTCAAACAATAAATCATTCTTGATTGAGTTATCTATAGACTCAATGGAGCTTGACAGCTTCACCATTTATTTTTCATAAAAACGTAAAAGTACCTGTAAAAGTTCCAAACCTTGCTTGTTGAACAAGAAATAAGTTCCCGATGTAAGTCAGAGTCCCTGACAGGATATTTCCATGACCGTAGGCCTTTAGGCACTCTCTCAACACAGATACTTTCACGTAAATAATCAACTTCAAGTTGTGGTTTACGATACTTAACTACCTTGTCCTGTAGGGTTTGAAGTTGTGTGTCTAAGTTGCTGAAACGTCTAACAAACCAGTTCAGTGTTTAAGCCATTCCTTAAGGCTAAAATTGCTAGACTCTGAACCGTTGCTGCTAGTTCCTGCAACTGTGCCTGACGAAACTTGTCCACATCCACTAGAAGCATCCCCAACATTGAAACAAATGTCTGAGGTTCCCATTTGTTGCCTGGGAGAGATTTCTAAATCCCCAGATAAAGTAGAACCAAATAAATCATGCTGACCATCACTGCCCAATGCAGGACAGTGAGAGGTTTCATGAACCACCAATGAAGCACATATTCACGCATTTCTCTGTATGCCTTTTGGTACATATCTATATGTATTATTTTATGAAATATTGCTGTATGAGTATTTTTATAGTGTATATCACTTTATTTCATTCATTGAACATTTTATTATTGAATGATTAAGGGTGTGTGTTTTTTTTCATGTATATTTTTGAAGAACTACAGAGATTTTGGGGAATAAACCATGTATGGTGTATAGGCTGGGGAAATCTATAAAGAGACATCTTCAAGAGGGTGATATGGTAGGAATATTGTCAAACAAGATAAAGGGAACATACAAGCGTGGGTGTTGTAATAAATGTAAATTTATAAAGGAAGAGGTGATGATTAGGATTAGGAATGAAAAAATTTACACCCTCTATCATTGTTCCTGCAAAGTGTGTACAATGTACTGGATTCTATATAGGGAAAACCAAATGAAAACTTGAAGAGCGTACATATGAACACAATTCAGATATAAAAAATAAAAATGTAAAAAAATAATTGTATAAACTTATACAGATGTGCCCTGAACACTCTTGTACAGAATGCTAGGGGTGGACCATGGCAAAAGTTAATTGAATACAAAGAAATGTTGTGGCAGATAAAGGTAAATGCTAGTGTTTTCCTGGGTCTAAATGATTATATATCTATTGCCAGTGTATTACGTTTAAAATCATATATGTTGTAGAGTGAGAACTAATTTTTGTATCAAGTATTTATTGTGTTTTTTAATAAAAAAATAAGTAAATAATGTGATAGTTTTAAAGGATAGTCGAATAGTGAATGTTCAATTAAATAATTAACTATGTAATTGTTTTATAGGTTTTAAGTATGATGATTATTATATGGTCTGGTGTATAATGTGATAGTTTTAAAGGATAGTCGAACAGTGAATGTTCAATTAAATAATTAACTATGTAATTGTTTTATCGGTTTTAATTATGAGGATTATTATATGGTCTGGTGTATAATGTGATAGTTTTAAAGGGTAGTCAAATAGTCAATGTTCAATTAAATAATTAATTATGTAATTGTTTTATTGGTTTTAATTATGAGGATTATTATATGGCCTAGTGTATAATGTGATAATTTTAAAGGATAGTCGAATAGTGAATGTTCAGTTAAATAATTAACTATGTAATTGTTTTATCGGTTTTAATTATGAGGATTATTATATGGTCTGGTGTATAATGTGATAGTTTTAAAGGGTACTCGAATAGTGAATGCGCAATTAAATAATTAACTATGTAATTGTTTTATTGGTTCTAATTATGAGGATTATTATATAGTCTGGTGTATAATGTGATAGTTTTAAAGGGTAGTCAAATAGTGAATGTTCAGTTAAATAATTAACTATGTAATTGTTTTATTGGTTTTAATTATGAGGATTATTATATGGTCTGGTGTATAATGTGATAGTTTTAAAGGATAGTCGAATAGTGAATGTTCAATGAATTAACTATGTAATTCTTTTATTGGTTTTAATTATGAGGATTATTATATAGTCTGGTGTATATTGTGATAGCTTTAAAGGATAGTCAAATAGTCAATGTTCAATTAAATAATTAACTATGTAATTGTTTTATTGGTTTTAATTATGAGGATTATTATATGGTCTGGTGTATAATGTGATAATTTTAAAGGATAGTCGAATAGTGAATGTTCAGTTAAATAATTAACTATGTAATTGTTTTATCGGTTTTAATTATGAGGATTATTATATGGTCTGGTGTATAATGTGATAGTTTTAAAGGGTACTCGAATAGTGAATGCGCAATTAAATAATTAACTATGTAATTGTTTTATTGGTTCTAATTATGAGGATTATTATATGGTCTGGTGTATAATGTGATAGCTTTAAAGGATAGTCGAATAGTGAATGTTCAGTTAAATAATTAACTATGTAATTGTTTTATATTGGTTTTAATTAAGAGGATTATTATATGGTCTGTTGTGTGTGTGTGTATATATATATATATATATATATATATATATATATATATATATATATATATATATATATATATATCATTTATGTTGAAAAATGTAATGGATTCTGAGGAAGTCTTTGGATACATTCCGACGAAAGTGCTTAATCTTTGAATAAAAACACATTTTGGAGAGCTTTTTTCCTATGTTTTTCAGTGTTTGGCTTAGTTGTTTTGTGGTTCTGAGTCTTTTCCTGTCTTGTGGTGAAATGTCCTAATTATACCTCATATATCTCTAGTGCGTATGATACAGGTAATAATCATTCTATTCTACCCAATACTTGGATACATAGATTCAGAATAATGCATTTTGGAGAAATAAGGTCTACTAATATTGAAACATTCAGACATCACCTAATCTTTCATCTGCTGACCGTATCATCTAGCTGAGAAATTACTCATAAATGTTTCTTACATCTTTATACATTTTCTTCACAAATAGGATGCAAGTATTCTGATCATCTGACCTTTCATATCAGTCTGAAATATATGTATGGGGTGTACACTGGATCTGTGCAAATGGGTATTACTTTTAGTTGATTTATTATGCACAGCTGTTACACATGTGCCATTATTCTGAATGCATGAACATACGTATTGGACTGAAAATGATGGTAACTACCTACAATAAACACACTAAAAATATAATTAGAAAATATTGGCATATTTTATACTCATTTAAAAAATTGAACAGTGTAATAGCAGATAAATCTTTTTTTTTTCAATTTAAAAATACTAATAACTTGAAGGATAAGCCTTGGAAATACAAATGTCCTACTCTAGCAATCTGATATATACACGGGAAGTTTTCATTCACTGTGAAACAAATAAACATTACTTCAGATGGAGAAAAGATAAAAGCCACCTTGTATCAGAACTGGGACATACTGAACTGCAATGCAGACCTCAACAAGACCCTGGGGGGAACCCCGGTCTTTACCCACAAAAGAGACCACTCACTAAAGACCCTCTTCGAGAAGAAAAGAAACACTCTCATCAAAGAGGGCACAAAACAAGGGACCCACCCCTGTGGACACTGCACATGCTGCCAGTATATCAGCACAACTGACAGTGTTGAGATTGGTGACAACAAACCAATCAGCATACAAGGCAGCTTCGACTGCAACTCTACTCAAGTGGTATAGCTAAGCAGATGCACACACTGCCCAAGTTTCTATGTAGGAATGACTACCAGAAAACTCAGTGACTGGGTAAAAGAGCTTTACCAAGCCATCAGAAGAGTAGACAGCAACAATGCCTTAGCCAAGCATGCAGCACACTGCAAAAAACCCACAAAGTTCACCTTCCTTGTACTAGAAAAAGTCTCTAGTTTCATTGAAGAGTCCAGCACCCCACTCGAGGTCAGGGAACTTAAGTGGCAGATTAAACTTGGAGCCAATAACCACCCTGGTCTTAATGGCAGCCTGAACATCAAATGTGTACTTAAATTGATTAGGTAACCACCATTGGTTACCTCCCCCCAAGTAGTCCTGTCCTGCCCAAGGGACCTCCCAGCACTACGTGTCACACATGACAATCCACACTGTATTTATACCTCTGTTGGAATGCACTTAAGTATGATTTCTGAAGAGGTTCAACAGCTTTGTAATAAAAGTGCAAACGAAAGCGCTCAAATCCTAATTATTGGTATCTGCGTGGCTTATTTATTCCATACCACAGAACCCCCAGAGTGTCCCTAGCTTCAGCAGCTTTTGATATCATTAGTTTTGCAGTTTCAGCGTACCCCTTGTCTCTTAAATAAACATTACTATCTGAAGGTATTCATGAGTCTGACTTAAAAATATTGTGTATCTTGCTTACTCTGTAATATGTGCTGATTTTATGTGTGGAAAGTCCAACAGAAAATTAAAGAGATGCAGAGATGTACATATGTTGGATGTTATGAGAAAAATAATGACTAATGTGCTTTATAAACATATTCATGACACAGACAGTATAAGTGAGTTCCTCACACTGATGCAGATTGTCTTTGAAAATAGAAGGGGAAAGACATCTGATTACAAAGTATGAAAAGGTGACTATAAGTAGATAAATAATTTAAAAGCAGATACTGCTCCTGGCATGTTCAGATTAACACAAAACCTTTGCTTGTCAGCAACCATTTCATAGTGTACTGAATGGATAATGTAACTTTAAGAATATGATGCATTTTAATCAGGTGTCAAACTACTGTTTAAATGCTTTATTAGCTTTACTCTGGTTTCATGCAGCTGAAGAAGCATCTTTTGTGTGAAGATTTATGTGGTGGTGTTGACTTTTGATTTAATGAATTACAAATTTTGCGGGTCTCTGAGTCAGCCTGGTCATTTATTAATCTTATTTAGGAAAATGACTAGAATGTTACCTGTGTGAACTACTTATCTTTTAGAATTAATAGTAGACATTTGTAGAAAATATGGTCCCAGAAAAATCAAGCTAAATCTGAATTAAAGCAACATGCATGCTAAATTATAACAAGCAGGAGTGCAGATTAATTACTGTCACATTGACAGTAATCTGTCAGTGTTGCTGCTGCTACAGGTGACATTGAGATGAATATCAAGGTGATATGTGTATATGTGCATGTGGATATATGGTATGTATACGTATGTGCATGTGGATATATGGCATGTATATGTGTATAGCTGCACGTGAATGTATGGCATGTATATGTGTATATGTGTATGTGGCAATATGGTATGTATATGTATGTATGTGTATATGTGCATGTGGATATATGGTATGCATCTGTGTATATGTGCATGTGGATATATGCTATGTATATGTGTCTGTGGATATATTGTGCGTATATGTGTATGTGGATATTTTGTATGTATATGTGTATAAGGGTATGCGGATATATTGGATGTATATGTATGGGTATATGTGCATGTGGATGTATGGTATGTTTATGTGTATTGGTGCATGTGGATGTATGGTATGTATGTGTGTATATGTGCATGAGTATATATGGTATGTATACGTATGTGTATATGTATATGTGGATATATGGTATGTATATGTGTATATGTACACGTAGATATATGGTATTTATATGTGTATTTGTGCACATGGATGCATGGTGTGCATATGTGTATATGTGCATGTGGATATAAGGTATGTATACGTATGTGTATATATGTGCATGTGGATATACAGTATGTAAATGTGTATATGTGCATGCGGATATATGGTATGTATACGTATATGTATATGTGCATGTGGCTACACAGTATGTATACGTATGTGTATACGTGTATGTCTATATATGGTATGTATATGTCTATATGTTTATGTGGATATATGGTTTGTATATGTGTATGTGGATACATGGTATATATACGTATGTGTATGTATGCATGTATATATATGGTATGTATATGTGTATGTGCATGTGGATGTATGGTATGTATATGTGTATATGTTCATGTGGCTGTATGGTATGTATATGTGTATATGTGCATGTGGATATGTGGTATGTATACGTGCATATGTGCACATGGATGTATGGTATGTACATGTGTATATGCACATGTGAATATATGGTATGTATATGCGTATATGTGTATGTGGCTATATGGTATGTATATGTATGTGTGGTTGTATGTTATGTATATGTGTATGTGGATATATATATGTGTGTATGTGTGTGTGTATGTGCATAAGGATGTATGGTATGTATATGTGTATATGTGCATGTAGATATATGGTATGTATTTGTGTATATGTGTACGTGGATATATGGAATGTATATGTGTATATGTACATGTGAATATATGGTATGTATATGTGTATATGTCTATGTGGAAATATGGTATATATATATATATATATATGTATGTGTATAAGTGCACGTGGATGCATGGTATGTATATGTGTATATGTACATGTCGATATATGGCATGTATATGTGCACAAGGATGTATGGTATGTATATGTGTGTATGTGCATGTGGATATATGGTGTGTATATATGGTGTGTATACATGTGTGTATATGTGCATGTGGCTATATGGTATGTATATGTTTATATGTACATGCGGATATATGGTATGCATATGTGTATATGTCTATGTGCCAGTAGAACCAACAAACAAACTTAAAAAGTAGACTTGTAAGCTAAAAGAAAGCGGCAACCTTGTGTCCCAGTCTTTATAAAACGTCCAATTTATTTAATGACACAAAATACTTCAACCAACAAGAAATCCACAGATGTAAGATACTAAGCGCTTTCACCCATCAAGCTGGGCATCATTAGAGTACAATGAACATGTTGCAAATCATCCCTTTTATACTTTAAAAGTGCCCTTAATCAAATAATTAAATAATTAACTAAATTAGTTAGAACAGAGTGTTTCTTAAAGGTATTACAACCTTTTTCAAACATTGTTCTTAAAATAAAATTATTAGACAACATTTATGTTTGTACAAGAGGTTCTCCAAAATAAAAAACAACAATCAAATTGTTATAAAATTCTAAAATATTGTGTTAACTGGAATACTAAAAATATGAAAATACTGTGATAAAATTAAGTAACTACAATAATAGACTCATGATATGGTAGTAGTTGCTTTAAAAGCTAAAGCTACTATGCAAGTCAATCTTTCCACATTAATAAAACTATCTTATAGTTAATTAACAAAATAGTAATAGTGTTACTAAGATATAAATTTTTATAAAAAATATATTGTTTGTTTTGGGAAATAAAAATATATAAATATAAATATTACACAATAAATATAAATGTCTTTCAATAATAAATATATAATCAATTAACAGAGTATACACAAAGGGAAATATGTGTACATAGATAGAATTTTTAAAATATTTTTTTAAAAAAATACACTGTAAGTAATTTATTAATAAACACTGTAATAAACTTGTTAATAAATTCATATAAAATGAGATCTAAGTTTAAATATACTAGAAATGGAAATTTGTTCATTTAAACCTGGCCATTTACTGGCGTTCAATCTAAGCTGCCATAAACATTCTTTTGCTTCCAGTAATTTTTTTACATCTCCACCCATGTGTACGTTGACAGAAATTTTGTCAATGACAAAAAATAAAAAACGTTTAAAATTTGTACAATTGATACTGTGGTTAAATAGCATGTTCGTATTCTTGTGTCTTTTTATGTCACTCAAATGTTCAATGACACGTGTTTTAAGTCTTCTTATAGTTTTCCCTATATAAAATGCATTACATACTGAACATGTTGCTAAGTAAACCACCATGGTGGAGTTACAATTACAATGGCCTGGACATTTAATGGTTTTTCCATAATTGTCAACAGTAGTGTATGGTCCTTCATTAATGTATCTACAAATTTTACATGAACCACACTTAGTCATCTTAGAGTGTTTCAACAAGTCACTGTGAGTGTTATTTTCAAATAGTTTCTTAAGATTTTTCCCTCTGCTAAATACTATATTAGGTTTACTTCCTAAAATTTCTAGAATCTCTGAATCTATCTCTATTACACTTTTCCAAACTTCTTGAATGCAAGTCACAATCTCATTTGTTCTGTTGTTGTATGGAATAATTAATGCATCATTCCTATTAATGTTAACCTTGGGGGTTACCTCCTCTTGCGTGTCACAAATAATAATAGGTTTGTATGTCGTTACCCTCTTTGTTTTAACCTCGTGTCTGATCTTAAATAATAGATCATAGGGGTAACCTCTTTCTTGAAACATAGCCATTAATTTGTCAAGTTCATGTTCAAACAAAAGGTTGTCACTTATTATTCTGGACAATCTAACCATTTGTCCTTTGACCAAGTTCTTCTTTTGAAAGAAAGGGTGACAACTATCAAAGTGTAGAAATGAATTTGAATGTGTGTTTTTCCTAAATAGAGTAGATGTAATAGTGTTGTTAACAACAGAAAGCTTAATGTCTAAAAATTCAACGTTATTTTCATAAATGTGACTTGTAAACTTTAAAAATTCGGTCGTCTGTTCTAAATATTCAATGAATTCAGTAAATTCTTCTTTGGATCCTCCCCAAAAAATTAAAATATCGTCCAAGTACCGTAAGTAAAGTAAAATCTTGTCCCAATAAAAACTAGTGTATACAAATTCAAATTCCCATTGTGCTAGAACTAAGTTGGCGTAAATGGGGGCACATCCAGCCCCCATAGCAACACCCTTTTTCTGTACATAATAGTTGTTGTTGAAAAAAATGAAATTGTTTTCTAAAACAAGTTCTAGCATGGATGTTCTTATGAGCTCTGTGTGTTCTTATGACTTTCAATTGATGCTATTCCTTAACAGTAATGATTTTTTTATGTAATGTACTTAGTATTTTAGTGGAGCTTTTCTCCTCGGGCCTCTGCTGAAAATGGACATGTATCCAGCCAGACTAGCCCGGTCAACAAATGTAAAATAAATAAATAAATAAATAAAATGTAACTAACCGATTTTCGGAACTGTTGGAACCTTTGTGTCTATTTAGACAAAATTCGAACATTTCTGTCCCCTTTTCGTGAGGGATGACTGAAAATAAATTTACTACATCAATAGTAGCCATCAAAAATTTGGTTTGAAAATCAAAATTTTTACTAAATTCTCTTACACATTCTAAACAATGCCAAGAATCTTTAAGAATATGTGGTAGGTTTTCCAAAATTCCTTTGCATTTAAAGTCAACAAATGCTGCTAAAGCTTCCGTTTTTGAACCCTTGGCTGAGACAATGGGTCTTAATGGAGGGTTTTGTATGTCCTTATGAATTTTTGGGATACCAAAAATTGAGGGCGTGATAGGAAATTCAACAGATATGTATTTGTATGTGTTTTGGTCAATGCTTGCATCCATCAAATAATCATACGTTAGCCAGTCAATTTTTGTATAGGCTTTGTTCACATCATACCTAGTCACTCTCTCATAAGTGTCCTCGGATAGTAGTTCTGTCATTTTTGCATAGTAGTCACTGTTCAACATTATGACTACCCCTCCACCTTTGTCTGGCTTCATGATCCTGTACTTGTCAGAACTAGTTATTTCTTTTAAACAAAACTGTTCAGCTGTAGTTAAATTGAAATTAGACAAAACTTTTTTGTTTAGAACTCGTCTTATTTGGTTTTCACAAAGCTTTTCAAAAATTTGAATTAGAAAATGTTGCGGAGGAATAAAAGTACTGGAACGCTTGGGGGTAATATAGTGTGAGTCTAAGATGGGATTATTAAACTGAAAAAATATTTTTAAATTTAAAAGTCTTGTATACATTTTCAAATTTATCAGGACGTTACCAATGTCCAAGTAAAATGAGGGTACAAATTTAAAACCTTTACAAAACAGTGTTAAATAATTAATGTCAAAATTGTTTTTGGTGTAATTAAATAAACTAAAACCAGCTAGTGTAGAAATAGTACAACCACCCAATTCTTGCTCAGTAATCAGATCAGTACTGGGACCATACTGATGAAAATTATGATTCATCTGTACCATTGATTCGTTCTGTGTTCCCCCTTGTTGTAGTGGTTGTGATTGTAGTTGTATTGTTGATGTTTGTTGTTGCCCTGTCTGTCCCTTATTCTTTCCGACCTCCTCAACACCGGCTGGTCTAAAAAAACACTTGGTAATTCTTCATTATTGTTAGTGTTATGTCTAGTTGGGTTTTCAGAACCCAAATTAAAATTTGGATTAAAATTTTGCATGTCATAATCAATGTTTTGAAAATTGTTATTAAAATGTTGCATGTTTTTATATTCTTTAAAATGTGTATACACTCTGTTGTTTTTGTAGTCTTTGATGTCTCTTTCTATTTTATGATTTTTAATTTCTAGACCTTTATTAATGTACCTATCCATATCCTTGTATATGTTATCAAGTCTAAATTTGTTTTGCTCAAAAAGAAGGTCTGCTTTAATGTTTCTGTCTAGTTGGCATAATTTATCATTCAATATATTTAGTTTTTCTATGTTGTTACGAATAATAAGTCTTAATAAATCTAGACCAGCTTTGTCGAATAAAGATAAAAGTTCAGAAAATATAGCAGTTCCTTCTTCAAAACCGTGTGGCAGTTTAAAGATCCGTAGTCCCTTAGGGACTTGTTTAAGTTCTAGTGAGCGTTCTAAAAATGCATTGTCCATTTGGATTGATTTAAATGTCTTTAAAGTCTTTTCAAATTCTGCTAACTGCGAGTTGAGTGTCCCCATATCTCTAGACATAAAAGTCTTTTTTGAAAGTGAAAGAGGCAACAAAAACTGCTTTAAGTCCATATTGTAAGACTGATGGTTTCCTGGTTGTGCTACTATGTTTCGATCATCTCTGTTGTTGGTTGCACAGTTTAAAGGTAGTGGCACAACACCACTATTTCCTGACGTAGTGATGTTTCTTGTGGGAGTTGTTATTCTTTGCCTAGCAATGGGCCTCTGCCCATGCATACTGGTGTTAGGAGTGAAATGTAGAGTCAATAACTGCTCTTGTGTTTCAGTAATAATAATTTCTTCTTCTATTCCTACATTATTGCGCTGATCATGAAGCGCTTGTATAAGTTTGTTAGTGATTTCTAAATGTTCTTCTAATAAGCGCTGCATTATAAATCACAATATGTGGTAGGCAAAAAGAAGAAGAAGAAAAATTAAGTAACCAATTAATAATGTACAAAAATTGTCGACCAGTATTTAGTTGTTCAGCCTGTAGCAGTACCTAAGTACAAATACCTAAGTAGAAATGAATTGCCTCACCACCAATGAAAAAATGTGTGGTTAAAATAGTCTAAAACAATTGTACATAGTGTAAAGTTAAATTAACTTCCAACGAAATAAAGCACACAAAAAAGGCTGTATTAAACAGTGTCGAATTGAATAGGTTGGTGCAAACCAATACAGTACCCAGTTTTCAGAACTGTAAGTGATTTTAACAACCAATATTATAACCAATAAAATTTTACTGCGACATATCTAAACATATCTAACATACATAACTAACGTACGGGCCTGATTGAGTCCTGCATCTTGTGTTGGGCTGCACAACTAACTGTATGTTAGATATGTTTTGCTTTACTTACGTGGTTTTCAGGTGCAAGTCGCAGTAAAATTTAGATCTAGATTTATTAAGACTTATTATTCGTAACAACATAGAAAAACTAAATATATTGAATGATAAATTATGCCAACTAGACAGAAACATTAAAGCAGACCTTCTTTTTGAGCAAAACAAATTTAGACTTGATAACATATACAAGGATATGGATAGGTACATTAATAAAGGTCTAGAAATTAAAAATCATAAAATAGAAAGAGACATCAAAGACTACAAAAACAACAGAGTGTATACACATTTTAAAGAATATAAAAATATGCAACATTTTAATAACAATTTTCGAAACATTGATTATGACATGCAAAATTTTAATCCAAATTTTAATTTGGGTTCTGAAAACCCAACTAGACATAACACTAACAATAATGAAGAATTACCAAGTGTTTTTTTAGACCAGCCGGTGTTGAGGAGGTCGGAAAGAATAAGGGACAGACAGAGCAACAACAAACATCAACAATACAACTACAATCACAACCACTACAACAAGGGGGAACACAGAACGAATCAATGGTACAGATGAATCATAATTTTCATCAGTATGGTCCCAATACTGATCTGATTACTGAGCAAGAATTGGGTGGTTGTACTATTTCTACACTAGCTGGTTTTAGTTTATTTAATTACACCAAAAACAATTTTGACATTAATTATTTAAGACTGTTTTGTAAAGGTTTTAAATTTGTACCCTCCTTTTACTTGGACATTGGTAACATCCTGATAAATTTGAAAATGTATACAAGACTTTTAAATTTAAAAATATTTTTTCAGTTTAATAATCCCATCTTAGACTCACACTATATTACCCCCAAGCGTTCCAGTACTTTTATTCCTCCGCAACATTTTCTAATTCAAATTTTTGAAAAGCTTTGTGAAAACCAAATAAGACGAGTTCTAAACAAAAAAGTTTTGTCTAATTTCAATTTAACTACAGCTGAACAGTTTTGTTTAAAAGAAATAACTAGTTCTGACAAGTACAGGATCATGAAGCCAGACAAAGGTGGAGGGGTAGTCATAATGTTGAACAGTGACTACTATGCAAAAATGACAGAACTACTATCCGAGGACACTTATGAGAGAGTGACTAGGTATGATGTGAACAAAGCCTATACAAAAATTGACTGGCTAACGTATGATTATTTGATGGATGCAAGCATTGACCAAAACACATACAAATACATATCTGTTGAATTTCCTATCACACCCTCAATTTTTGGTATCCCAAAAATTCATAAGGACATACAAAACCCTCCATTAAGACCCATTGTCTCAGCCAAGGGTTCAAAAATGGAAGCTTTAGCAGCATTTGTTGACTTTAAATGCAAAGGAATTTTGGAAAACCTACCACATATTCTTAAAGATTCTTGGCATTGTTTAGAATGTGTAAAAGAATTTAGTAAAAATTTTGATTTTCAAACCAAATTTTTGATGGCTACTATTGATGTAGTAAATTTATTTTCAGTCATCCCTCACGAAAAGGGGACAGAAATGTTCGAATTTTGTCTAAATAGACATAAAGGTTCCAACAGTTCCGAAAATCGGTTAGTTACATCCATGCTAGAACTTGTTTTAGAAAACAATTTCATTTTTTTCAACAACAACTATTATGTACAGAAAAAGGGTGTTGCTATGGGGGCTAGATGTGCCCCCATTTACGCCAACTTAGTTCTAGCACAATGGGAATTTGAATTTGTATACACTAGTTTTTATTGGGACAAGATTTTACTTTACTTACGGTACTTGGACGATATTTTAATTTTTTGGGGAGGATCCAAAGAAGAATTTACTGAATTCATTGAATATTTAGAACAGACGACCGAATTTTTAAAGTTTACAAGTCACATTTATGAAAATAACGTTGAATTTTTAGACATTAAGCTTTCTGTTGTTAACAACACTATTACATCTACTCTATTTAGGAAAAAAACACATTCAAATTCATTTCTACACTTTGATAGTTGTCATCCTTTCTTTCAAAAGAAGAACTTGGTCAAAGGACAAATGGTTAGATTGTCCAGAATAATAAGTGACAACCTTTTGTTTGAACATGAACTTGACAAATTAATGGCTATGTTTCAAGAAAGAGGTTACCCCTACGATCTATTATTTAAGATCAGACACGAGGTTAAAACAAAGAGGGTAAAGACATACAAACCTATTATTATTTGTGACACGCAAGAGGAGGTAACCCCCAAGGTTAACATTAATAGGAATGATGCATTAATTATTCCATACAACAACAGAACAAATGAGATTGTGACTTGCATTCAAGAAGTTTGGAAAAGTGTAATAGAGATAGATTCAGAGATTCTAGAAATTTTAGGAAGTAAACCTAATATAGTATTTAGCAGAGGGAAAAATCTTAAGAAACTATTTGAAAATAACACTCACAGTGACTTGTTGAAACACTCTAAGATGACTAAGTGTGGTTCATGTAAAATTTGTAGATACATTAATGAAGGACCATACACTACTGTTGACAATTATGGAAAAACCATTAAATGTCCAGGCCATTGTAATTGTAACTCCACCATGGTGGTTTACTTAGCAACATGTTCAGTATGTAATGCATTTTATATAGGGAAAACTATAAGAAGACTTAAAACACGTGTCATTGAACATTTGAGTGACATAAAAAGACACAAGAATACGAACATGCTATTTAACCACAGTATCAATTGTACAAATTTTAAACGGTTTTTATTTTTTGTCATTGACAAAATTTCTGTCAACGTACACATGGGTGGAGATGTAAAAAATTTACTGGAAGCAAAAGAATGTTTATGGCAGCTTAGATTGAACGCCAGTAAATGGCCAGGTTTAAATGAACACATTTCCATTTCTAGTATATTAAAACTTAGATCTCATTTTATATGAATTTATTAACAAGTTTATTACAGAGTTTATTAATAAATTACTTACAGTGTATTTTTTTTAAAAAAATATTTAAAAAATTCTATCTATGTACACATATTTCCCTTTGTGTATACTCTGTTAATTGATTATATATTTATTATTGAAAGACATTTATATTTATTGTGTAATATTTATATTTATATATTTTTATTTCCCAAAACAAACAATATATTTTTTATAAAAATTGATATCTTAGTAACACTATTACTATTTTGTTAATTAACTATAAGATAGTTTTATTAATGTGGAAAGATTGACTTGCATAGTAGCTTTAGCTTTTAAAGCAACTACTACCATATCATGAGTCTATTATTGTAGTTACTTAATTTTATCACAGTATTTTCATATTTTTAGTATTCCAGTTAACACAATATTTTAGAATTTTATAACAATTTGATTGTTGTTTTTTATTTTGGAGAACCTCTTGTACAAACATAAATGTTGTCTAATAATTTTATTTTAAGAACAATGTTTGAAAAAGGTTGTATTACCTTTAAGAAACACTCTGTTCTAACTAATTGATTAGTTAATTATTTAATTATTTGATTAAGGGCACTTTTAAAGTATAAAAGGGATGATTTGCAACATGTTCATTGTACTCTGATGATGCCCAGCTTGATGGGTGAAAGCGCTTAGTATCTTACATCTGTGGATTTCTTGTTGGTTGAAGTATTTTGTGTCATTAAATAAATTGGACGTTTTATAAAGACTGGGACTCAAGGTTGCCACTTTCTTTTAGCTTATATGTCTATGTGGAAATATGGTATGTATATGTATGTGTATAAGTGCACGTGGATGCATGGTATGTATATGTATATGTCAATATATGACATGGATATGTGCACAAGGATGTATGGTATGTATACGTATGTGTATACGTGCATGTGGCTATATGGTATGTATATGTTTATATGTGCATGTGGATATATGGTATGTATTTGTGTATATCTCTATGTGGAAATATGGTATGTATATGTATGTGTATAAGTGCACGTGGATGCATGGTACGTATATGTGTATATGTACATGTCGATATATACAGATAGATATATATGTGTGTGTATACATGCTTATGGATGTTTGGTATGTATATGTGTATATGTGGATGTAGATATATGGCATGTATTTGTGTATATGTGCACATGGATATATGGAATGTATATGT
The DNA here is from genome assembly GCF_019279795.1 of Protopterus annectens. Lineage (NCBI taxonomy): Eukaryota > Metazoa > Chordata > Ceratodontiformes > Protopteridae > Protopterus > Protopterus annectens. The sequence goes on from NC_056737.1 coordinate 1,183,976,435, forward strand.
GTATATGTACATGTGAATATATGGTATGTATATGTGCATATGTCTATGTGGAAATATGGTATGTATATGTATGTGTATAAGTGCACGTGGATGCATGGTATGTATATGTGTATATGTACATGTCGATATATGGCATGTATATGTGCACAAGGATATATGGTATGTATATGTGTGTATGTGCATGTGGATATATGGTGTGTATACATGTGTGTATATGTGCATGTGGTTATATGGTATGTATATGTTTATATGTACATGTGGATATATGGTATGTATATGTGTATATGTCTATGTGGAAATATGGTATGTATATGTATGTGTATAAGTGCACGTGGATGCATGGTATGTATATGTACATGTCGATATATGGCATGTATATATGCACAAGGATGTATGGTATGTATACGTATGTGTATACGTGCATGTGGCTATATGGTATGTATATGTTTATATGTGCACGTGGATGTATGGTATGTATATCTGTATATGCACATGTGAATATATGGCATGTATATGTATGTGTATATCTGCATGTGGATACATGGTATGTATATGTCTATATGTGCATGTGAATTTATGGTATGTATATATGCATGTGATTATACGGTATGTATATGCGTATATGTGCATGTAGATGTATGGTACGTATATGTATGTGTATATGTGCATGTGGATATATGCTATGTATTTGTGTATATGTGCACATGGATATATGGAATGTATATGTGCATGCGGATATATTTATATGTGCATGTGGATGTATGGTATATATATATATATATATATATATATATATATATATATATATATATATATATATACACACACACATATATATATATATATATATATATATATATATATATATATATATATATATTTATGTGTCAGGTGTATATGTGCATATGGATGTATGGTATGTATATGTGTGTATGTGCATGTGGATATATGGTATGTATACGTATGTGTATATGTGCATGTGTATATGTGGATATATGGTATGTATACGTATGTGTATGTGTGCATGTGTATATATGGTATGTATATATGCATATGTGCATGCGGATATATGATATATATATATATATATATATATATATATATGTGTGTGTGTGTTTGTGTGTGTGTGTGTGTGTGTGTAGACATGCTTATGGATGTTTGGTATGTATATGTGTATATGTGCATGTAGATATATGGTATGTATTTGTGTATATGTACACGTGGATATATGGAATGTATATGTGTATATGTGCATGCGGATATATGTATATGTGCATGTGGATGTATGATAAATATATATATATATATATATATATATATATATATATAGAGATATATATTTATGTGTGAGGTGTATATGTGCATATGAATGTATGGTATGTATATGTGTGTATGTGCATGTGGATATATGGTGTGTATACATGTGTGTATATGTGCATGTGGATATATGGTATGTATATGTGTATATGTGCACGTGGAAGTATTTTTATGTATACGTATGTGTATACGTGCATGTGGCTATATGGTATGTATATGTTTATATGTACATGTGGATATATGGTATGTATATGTGTATATGTCTATTTGGATATATGTTATATATTTGTCTGTGTATAAGTGCACGTGGATGCATGGTATGTATATGTGTATATGTACATGTGGATATATGGCATGTATATGTGTATATGTGCACGAGGATGTATGGTATGTATACGTATGTGTATATGTGCATGTGGCTATATGGTATAGGTTCATAGGTTCATAGGTTCGTACTAGGCTATCTGCCCTAGGGCATTTATAAGCCTAGCCAGAGTGTATGTGGCTTACACCACCCCTTTGTATGAGAATACTACGCCCTTTTAGGGTTTAGTTTACTATGCCTCTGTTTAGTAGTGACAAAGAGATGACCCCCGGGGTAAACCTACGATCTCCCATCCACTCGTTGAGATTTCTCTTGAATAGAGTCAGTGAGGGGCTCTGCCTAACATGGACTGGGATTCTGTTCCAGAGTGTAGGGAGCCTCTGGGTTATGAATCTGTCCCTCCAGCACGTTCTATTTATTTCTGTGTTGAGGTTTAAGTCACTTGTTCTCGTGGCTCTGATCGATTTGGATTTTCTGAGGTGGAGCATGTCCATTAATTCAGGATTGGACATGGCCTTGTACGTCAGGCACAGATCACCTCTGAGTAGGCGGTATGCGACTGAATAGAGCTGGAGTTTGTTCAGTCGGGCAGCATATGACATATGTTTAAGACCCTTTATCCTCTTGGTGAGGAACTTTTGGGGTCTTTCCAACTGCTGCAGGTGTCGGGTGAGATACATCCCAAATGGGGCATTGTACTCAATCATTGGCCTGATAAGAGAAGAGTACAGGGGCACAATGACCTCTCTTGATCTAGATGTGAAACCCTTCATGATAAGGTGGGCAATATAGAAGGTCTTCCTAACCACTTTGGCAATGTGAGTGTCAAATGAGAGGTTACTGTCAACCTGGGTCCCTAGGTCCCTGATTACCTCTTCCGTACTTAATAGATTGCCGCCTATGTGGTAATTTGTCGGTACCTTGTTTTTCCCAAAGGGTATGACTATACATTTTTTGGCGTTTAGCTTAAGACCATGGCTCTGGCACCAATTATCCGTTTCTATGAGGCCTCTCTGAAGGATGTTTGTGTCCGCTGGAGTATCAATTATGGCGCCCAGTTTGCAGTCATCTGCGAACTTTGTCAGCCGCAATCCTCCTATGTTTGCCTGTACCTCGGAAAAATAAATGCCGAACAAGAGGGGTCCCAGGACTGAGCCCTGTGGGACACCGCTTGTGACTGGTTTAGAGTCTGACATAGCTCCAGCAACTCTGACCCTGTGGGTTCTGTCCTTGAGCCAGTTTGCAACCCATCTTGTGACATATGGGTTTACATTTAAGCTGGTGAGTTTGTCTATGATGCCTGAGTGGGGTATTGTGTCAAAGGCTTTTGCAAGGTCAAGGTAGGCTGTGTGAACTGCCTTACCTTCATCAATGGCCTTAGTGACTGTTTCAAAAAAGTCGACCAAGTTCAGAAGGCAGGATCTGCCCTTGACAAAGCCAAATTGGGTAGGATCCAATGTCTGTAGGTCCCCAATGTCTTTGTTTATGAGTTCCATAATGATCCTCTCCATAGCTTTGCAGACCAGGCTCGTCAGGTTTATGGGGCGGTAATTTCCAGGGTTTGTAGAAGCACCGCCTTTGTGAAGTGGGACCACTGTTGCCGTACGCCACTCTTTGGGTACGTATCCTGTGGTAAGGCTAAGATTAAACAGCAGCCTTATGTGTGGGTTTAGTTCCTCTTGGAGTTCATGTAGCACACAGCCCGGGACACCATCCGGTCCCATTGATGCTGTGTTTTTAGCTTTAGAGAGGGCGGCTCTCACCTGGGCATCTGAGATGTTAGGGAGGCTACACTCTGCTGGGATAGTTATTTCTCCTTTTGGGGGGGGGGGGGATTTGCACTGAACCTGTCTGCCAGAATGTTGGCAATGTCAGTGGGTTCAGTGTATTTTGTGTCATTTTGGACTAACTCTGAGCATATCTGGGAGTTTCCACCAGGTTTCTAACATAGCTAAAGAAGGCCTTGTGATTGTCTTTTGTGTCATTTGCGATTTTTTTCTCAAAGTTGGCCTTGGATGATTTTATGAGTGATCGTAGTTTTTTGCTAGTACTGATCAGAGATGCCTTTCCTTTTAGGGATTTTGCTCTGTCATGTAGTAGCTTCCTCCTTCTGTTGTAAAGTTTGTTTATGGCTGGGGTCCACCAGACCAGTCGCCTGCATTTGGGGGAATGGGTTTTGGATGTTCTTCATCTCACATTGCTGCAGTCCTTACACTTGGGTAGTCCACTGTCCTCGGTCGGCCCGAATATCAAAGTATAAGGCTGACGTCGGTCAAGGCGCTGAAGACTGACATCAGAACGTCAGGGTACAAATGCGCATGACCGACGTCATATCCTCAGTCTTTTTTGCCGCATGGTCCGATGCAGAAGCAGCGTTGCAAGTGCCGTTCGGCGTTCTGAAATTTTTCGAATTCGGAGTTTCAGACCGAGTCAAAGTTGGCTAAGTACCCCGTTGGGGAATATTTTAGTTTTTTCTTGCCTCAGTGGTTTACCGGATGTCAGAAAAAGTGAATAACTGTATTTCTTGTGGGAAGCAGATACCGCATAGGGACTATCATACTTTGTGTATTCCTTGTTTGGGGCCTGAGCACAACGTTGTTGGGTGTCGCTTTTGTGCTAGGTTCAATAAGCGCACTATTAAGCGAAGGTTAGATTGTGCCAGGTTGGTCTTCGGGAAGCGGTGCAATTACAATATGCCGTTGGATGCTCCGACGCCCGCTTCTTCGAAGAAGCGCAAAGACAAAGCAGCTAAGCCCAGGCAAGAAGAGTCGTCCGTACCGGACGCCGGTTCTTTAGAGGCATCAGTGGAACCGGTGGTTCCACCGGAGGCTTCTCTGGAGTCCCAGGGGGAGACTTTGATATTGCAGGATGTGGCCTCTCAGGAGGCAGGTCAGGCTGAAGGGGCTTCTCAAGTTACTGTACTCCCCTCCCTTCCTAGGGTGGTTAGGCCCTCTCCTTCTGTTTCCAAGGCTTCTCCCAGAGGCAGGCCAGGTTTAGCTTCTGTTGGTGTCACTCCTAGTTCTTCAGGATCTGTGCCCAAGAAGCACATGCTTAAAATGGCAGAAGATTTAATTACTTTGATTAGAGGTTCTTTGCCCCCTCCTGATAAGAGGCCTAGGGTGGAACCAGAGTTGGGGAGTTTTGAGCAGGCTTGGGATGTTTCAGAGTCTTCGGCTGAAGACTTGCAGGAGTATTCTCCTTATTCTGATTCTGATGCAGATGATTCGACTCCTTCTGCTTCTCCTCCAGAGGATTTTTCTTTTTCAGAGACACTTCATTCCATGAGGGAACATTTTAAGTGGGAAGGTCAGGACTTCTCTGACTCCAGGAAAAGGCTTAGGGAGTTTTTGCTTTTACCCCAGCATAGGCCTTTGGCTATACCACCTGTTCTGGATGTTGTGGAAGATGTTTTTGCAGAGGCTTCACTTAACCCTGATTCTTTGCCTCCTGCTCCTGTTAAACCGGATAGGTATTACAGGGTGCCTGAGGCTCATAAATACCTTTATAAGAGTCCTAGGGCGGACCCAGAAACTGTTAGTCAGGGACCAAAGGGTGTCAAGGCCTCTGTTGTAAAAAATCCGGTTCCTCCAGATAAAGAGGCCAGAGCTTTGGATAGATGGGGAAAGAAAGTCTATACTTCTTCCACCTTAGCTATGAGGGCTTTGAATTGCCAGTTTCACATGTTGAAATATCAAAATTATCTTCTTACACAATTGAAGTCTAAGGTAGATGCTCTGGCGGAAGGCATTGAGTGTAAAGAGTTACAAGATTTGGTACATGTCTCTGAACAGGTGGGTAAGCATTCTTTACAATGTGGTTTTGATGCTGTACAGGCCTCGTCTAGGGTGGCTGCCACTGGGTCAGTTCTTCGCAGGCACGCCTGGCTGAGGGATCAGAATTTATCTGACCATGTTAAGACAAGGATTTTGGATGCTCCTTTACAGTCTGATGTATTGTTTGGTTCTCCTGTGGAGTCAGTCTTGAAGAAAATGGAAGACAAGGCTAAGTCTATGCAGGCTGTTAAAGATTTTTTGCAAGTTCAGCCTCCAGTTTAGTAGGAATTGGCCTGCTAAGGGGTGGACGTACCCTTCTTATGATTCACAGTCTAGGGGTAGATCTAGGCGTGGTAGGGGCAGAGCTCAGAGCTCCTTCAGACCTAGAACAGGGAGTTCACCTGCACAATCTTCGGGTGAGGGCAGGGGCCAGTCCTTTCGTAAACAGGCCCAATGACCTACCTTTTCAGCTGCCAGATCCTTCTTGCCTGGCAGCACCTTTGGGAGGAAGGTTGGCACTCTTCAAGGAAAATTGGAGTTTGATTACCCAAGACAAATGGGTATTGGATATTATACACCAAGGTTACAGGTTTTATTTCCATACCTTGCCTCCTTTCAAAGGCATGCCGGACGTTCCTCCTCAGCAAAGACTAGAGGCTCACAAACAAATTTCTCTGTTGCTTCAAATAGGGGCCATACAACCGGTCCCTCGGCCAGAAGTGGGCCTAAGATTTTATTCTCGCCTGTTCCTAGTACCAAAGAAGGGGAACACGTGGAGACCAATTTTGGATTTATCTATCCTCAACACTTATCTGGACATTCCCAAGTTCAAAATGTTGACGTTACAACAGCTTTTACCTCTGCTGGGCAAAGATCACTGGATGGTGACTCTGGATCTCAAGGAGGCTTACCTTCATGTTCCTATCAGGCTAAGTTGCAGGAAGTATCTGCGTTTTCGGGCTGGGACTTCTCATTATCAGTTCTCTGCATTGCCCTTTGGCTTATCTACTGCGCCCAGAGTGTTCACGAAGGTTCTGGCTCCAGTGATAGCTTTCTTCAGGCTAAGAGGAATACAGATTTATCCTTATTTGGACGATTGCCTGATTCTGGCCCAAACAAAGGACGAACTTCTTCATCATTTACAATATGTGATAGCAGTGCTAAGATGCCTGGGGTATTCTGTGAACGAAATAAAGTCCAGTCTAGTACCCTCTCAGGACATGTGCTTTCTGGGTGTGAGACTGAATACAACATCCCAGATGGCCTTTTTGACCCCGGACAAACAAAAGAATCTTTCTCTTTACTTCCATCACTTGTCTCATCAGTCCAGGCTGACTGCAAGGACAGTCCTTCAAGCCTTGGGGTTCATGGCATCTTGTATTCTGGTGCTTCCCAATGCCAAACTGCATATGAGGAAGCTGCAATGGTATCTCAAAAATGTATGGACACAGCACTGCCAAGATATGGACACTGTCATTCAGATAATACCTTGCATTCAAAAGGAATTTTTGTGGTGGGCTCAGGAATGTCACCTAAACAAGGGACTCTCTGTGACCCGGCCAGAGGCGAGTCAGATTCTTGCGACAGATGCCTCAGACAAAGCTTGGGGAGCTCATCTAAATGGAAAGTGGGTACAAGACACGTGGCCTGCCAGACTTCAGCATCTACATATCAACTTGAAGGAGATGTTAGCAGTCCAATTTGCATTAATAGCTTTCAAGGATTTACTTCTTCCAGGGCAGGTGTTGGTTCTAACAGACAACACAACTGTCATGTGGTACATCAACAAGCAAGGGGGAACACATTCTTATCCTCTATGCAGACAAGCAATGATTTTGTGGGAGACTGCTCTCAGTTTACAGCTAAATCTTCAGGCAAGGTTTCTGCCGGGAGCACAGAACTCCTTAGCAGATGTGTTGAGCAGACAAATTATGGATCCCCACGAGTGGAAATTGGATCCTCATGTATTTCAGAAATTGACAGTGTTATGGGGAACTCCAGACATAGATCTGTTCGCTTCTCCACTAAACTACCAGCTGCCAAAGTTTTGCACAAAAAGGTTTCATCCCACAGCTTGGAAAGTGGATGCTCTTTCATTCAATTGGAGCAAGCTTCATGTGTATGCCTTTCCACCTCTGCCTCTCCACCCAAAGGTACTCCTGAAGGTCAGACAGGACAAGCCAAAGATGATTTTAATAGCTCCAGATTGGCCTCGACAGCACTGGTACCCATTACTGAGAAGTCTTGTACGGGAGCCTCCATGGCCTTTACCTTCGATTCCACACCTGCTGTCTCAGGAGAACAGTCATTTACTCAATGTCAAACTTCACTCTCTTCACCTAACAGCCTGGCATATTCTGTTTTGAACCCTGGAGGGTCTCAGCTTCCACAGCAAGTTTTGAATGTTATTTTGGAGGCCAGAAGGCCTAGTACAAGGAAAGTGTACGCAGATAAATGGAAGAGATTTTTATTTTGGAGTACAGCAAAGGAATTTGATGTTTCTGAGCCTAATTTAAGTGTGGCTCTTCAATATCTTACTGAGTTACTGGACAAAGGTTTGTCCTTCTCTTCTATTAAGGTTCATGCTGCAGCAATTTCAGCTCACTATGACTGTGACCCACCATTGTTTTCTCATCCTTTGTTTAAGCAATTTCTCAGAGGGCAAAGAATATAAGACCCCACGTGACCTCCTACTCCTGCTTCGGATCTCTTTTTTGTGTTGCAGAAACTCACTCTACAACCTTTTGAGCGTGCAGCTACTCGCGAGTTGAAATATTTATCATGGAAGACTGCTTTTTGTTGGCCATTACCTCTGCAAGAAGGGTTTCTGAATTACAGGCCCTTATGGCGGTTGAGCCTTTCTTAATTTTCCATAAGGATAGGGTATCTTTGCGTACTAATCCTTCCTTTATGCCTAAAGTGGTTTCTAGTGTGGCTTTAAACCAAACTATTCATTTGCCTACTTTTTATGCAAACCCCCAAAATAAAGGGGAAAAGATTTTGCACACTTTGGATGTACACAGGCAGTTGCGATATTATTTGAGCAGAACTAAAGGGTTCAGGCAGTCTCAGCAGTTATTTGTATCATTTGCTTTGGGTTCTCAGGGCAAGCCTGTGTCAAAACAAACTATTTCTAAGTGGATTGGGTTTTGTATTGCTTTCTGTTATTCCCATCATGGTAAGGAGATTCCAGCTGGGATTAGGCCTCATTCCACTAGGGCTACTGACACTTCTACAGCTTTTTTAAGGGGGGTGGCAACTAAAGATATTTTGGAGGCTGCTACTTGGAGTTCAGTGCATACTTTCTCTAAGCATTATCACCTTCCACTTTACTCTAAATCTAGGGCTGGTTTTGCCACTGCAATTTTACAGGGCATTTTGGCAGCTCCTACTGCTTTATAGTTTTGCCATCCTCCCTTACCTCTGCTTTGGGATTCTACCCAAGTGTAAGGACTGCAGCAATGTGAGATGAAGAACATAGTACAGTTTTGTACCTACCATAAATGTAGATGTTCGAAGATCCACATTGCTGCAGTCCAATTTACCCTCCCTCCTTCCCCTCTGTAGTTAGAGGTGGTTGTGTGGGTTGGGTTGTAAATATTGTGGATATTGTATATATTGTACATATGGTTGGTGCAAGGGTGGTTGGTTGTTTTTTGCTGTCTTTTGGTTTTGACCTTTCTCTTTAGGGTCTTCTGACATCTGGGGCAAGAAAAGACTGAGGATATGACGTCGGTCATGCGCATTTGTACCCTGACGTTCTGATGTCAGTCTTCAGCGCCTTGACCGACGTCAGCCTTATACTTTGATATTCGGGCCGACCGAGGACAGCGGACTACCCAAGTGTAAGGACTGCAGCAATGTGGATCTTCGAACATCTACATTTATGGTAGGTACAAAACTGTACTTTTTATTTGGGATTGCATGATCCATGCATTCTTGAAGGTGCCCATAGAAGGCATTTGCAAGGGATTCAGCAGTGTTGGTTGTGGTTTCCACTGGCCCAGGGGCCTTGAAAGATACCACTTCAGTCTTAAGAAGTGTGAAGTTTGCTTTTGAGAAGTTCTTCACTGTGGTCTTTTGTGCAGGGGGTGGGGGCGGGATGTGGATTTCCAGTGAGATTAATTTATGGTCTGATCTTACCAAAGAGGGATGTACTTCCGGTGTGGAGCATTTTGTCCCCATGTTTGTGATGATCAGGTCTAGTATATTGTCTCCTCTTGTGGGAATGGTGACTAGTTGTTCCATTGCATTTGAGTTTATGAATTCTAAGAACCTTTGGGCTAGAGTGTTGGGGCTTGAGTAATGTTCCCAGTCTATGTTTGGGTAGTTGAAGTCTCCCAAAATGATGGTATTTGGAGAGACATTCATACTCTCCAGTGTCTTCAGGAAGGCTGTGTGGGGTTCCTGAGTTTGAGAGGGTGGTCTGTAGCATGCTACAAACTGTAAGGCAGTTTTGCCTATGGTTAGTTGCACCTGGATAGTCTCCGATGCTTCGTGCGTTGCCACTAACCTGGAGGTGTGGGTATCTTTGATGAAAATGGATACTCCCCTCCTTTTGTGGTTCTGTCCAAGTTTTGGGGCCGGAAAGCATGATATGAGGTAAAACCTGATAGTGCTGGGGTGCTCTCAGGAGCCTTGAACCAAGTTTCAGTCACTGCACAGACATCGATGTTCTCCATACTGAGAAGGGCTTCGAGGGCGTGCATCTTGAGGTTTAGACTTCTGGCATTGAGCAGCATTACCCTTAGTTTTTTACACTTGTGTTTTCTAGGGAGGTAGGTTTGTCATTTGAGCCTTGCCTACAAAAGGCACTATGGCGGTGGCAAGAGCCTTGGCCAATATCCGGAAGCCCAGGGGTGACAGGTGCAAACCATCCCTTGCGAAGCAGCGTGGCTTGTCATGCATGTCATCCCAAGCAGACAGACACTGGATCCCCTTAGAATGACACCAGTAATTAAGCCAATTGTTAAAACTGATCATTTTGTCTTTGTACTGTGGCATCATTCTTGGTGAGGGTAAGATGCTGCTCAGGGTCAGGGTCATACCGGCCTGGGCTACATAATCAGAGAGCTCCTCTATGTCTCTTTTCATGTAGTCCATGGAGGTACGTCTCAGGTCGTTTACACCTGCATGTACAATGACTGAGTCATATTTGTACTTGCTGTGGAGTGACCTGAGTGCTTGTGTTATGTGGCGGATTCTAGCTCCCGACAGGCAGCTTACTGTGACCCCCTCCTTGTTCAGTCTGGTGAGCAGGACGTCAGTGTGCCTGACTATGGAGTCACCTATTACAAGTGTGTCTGGCATGTTGTTTGGCCTTAAGGGCTGTGACTGTTTAGCACACTGACTTTGTGAACTATGTGTTGCATTTGCTATGTCTTGAGGTGGTGGTTGCTTGGGTGTCTGCTTTGGAGGCCTCTGTTGTTTTGGTAGATTTTTAATCAGCACCTCCAGTATGTTTTGTGTGTTTATGTGTTTGGTTTGCAGTTGTGATAGTTCTATGTGAGACTGGGTTTGTGGTGTGCGTGGTTACCTTCTCCTCCTGACTGGTCTTGCCAGTACTGAATTGAGAGAGCTCAGCCTCCAGTTTGGCTATATAGTTGCATCTCTCGCATATATTTGTATTTGTTGGGAGGAGGAGAGGGTTGTCTGTGTACATGAGGCAATTGTAACATTGCCTCAAGATTCCCAGATTCACCAGCTGAACAGGAGAGGACGCTAGCAACTGACCCTTCGACATGCTAGAAATAGTGAAAAAGATTGCTGTGTAACTGAGTCAGAAAGGACCTATACGGAAATGGGTACTCAACAGAATTTAGGTGAATGAAGTACTTTTCGTTTGTTTAAGAGTGCTTTACCTGTATAAAAAATGCTTTAGGAGCAAGTGCTGAGCTTTTCAGATAGAGTATAGGCCGTTTAGATTGCAAGTAGAACAGTTCTAAGGGAAAAATTGAAGAGCAGACTTGGCGGAGCCAGAAAAAGTTTAACCTTGTTTAACCAAGTTTAACCTTGTTTAACGGTAGCTGCGCTATGCGCGACCGGCATAAAGCCGTGCAAAGGCGGATTTTAAGCAGTGAACTACAAAAGAGCTAGGAATGGTCCCAAACAACCAATTACTAACAGCTTCTTGTGCTGAGGTCACTTCCCCCAAGAATAGGTAGGCTGCTCAAGGCTCCCCACTCCCACTGGTGAGCAAAGAAGCTTCCTTTTATCCAAGTAAGGTAATGGACAACACAGGAACTACACCACAGCCCAGAATACAGCAATGCCTTTATACTGGTCTAAACTAGTCGAAAAAGGCGGGAAAACAAGGATTATTTTTTTGTTTTTTTTGTTTTTTTTTGCAGAAATACACAGAAAATGCAGAGACAGTGATAAATTAGTTACACAGGCTAGCACACTTTAGTGGGCAGCCCCCACAGTTCAATTAAACAAACAAGCAAACTTTCGACTAAATTCGACTAAATGTAACTTTAAGTGCAATTTTTAAAATAAATGCAGTAATCAGTAAAAAAACAGTTCAGGCTAGTTTAAAGTAAGCAGCAGAAGCTATTTTCAGTGAAAAAAAGCAAAGATACTTAAATCCAGAAAGTAGTCGCTTTTTCGAGTTCCTTGCTGCTAGGACCACTCTGTAAACCCACGTGGAGCTTGTCTGAGCAGTATAGCCAGAAAAAAACACCCAGAGGTGGATTTTAAGCAGTGAACTACAAAAGAGCAAGGAATGGTCCCAAACAACCAATTACTAACAGCTTCTTGTGCTGAGGTCACTTCCCCCAAGGATAGGTAGGCTGCTCAAGGCTCCCCACTCCCACTGGTGAGCAAAGAAACTTCCTTTTATCCAAGTAAGGTAATGGACAACACAGGAACTACACCACAGCCCAGAACACAGCAATGCATATGTTTATATGTGCACGTGGATGTATGGTTTGTATATCTGTATATGTGCATGTGAATATATGGTATGTATATTTGTATTTGTGCATGTGAATATATGGTATGTATACGTATGTGTATATGCGCATGTGGATATATGGTTTGTATATGTGTATATGCACATGTTGATTTATGATATGTATATGTGTATATGCGCATGTGGATATATGATATGTATACATATGTGTATATGTGCATGTGGATATATGGTATGCATATGTGTATATGTGCATGTTGATTTATGGTATGTATATGTGTATATGCGCATGTGGATATACTGTATTATATATGTGTATATGTGCATGTGGATATATGGTTTGTATACGTATGTGTATATGTGCATGTGGATATATGGTTTGCATATGTGTTTATGAGCACATGGATGCATGGTATGTATATGTGTATATGTACATGTGGATATATGGCATGTATATGTGTATATGTTTATGTGGATATATGGTATGTGTATGTATGTGTATATGTACTTGTGAATATATGGTATGTATATGTGTATATGTGCATGTGGATATATGGTATACACACACATATATATATATATATATATATATATATATGTATAGGTCTACTTGATATGGCCGAAATTTCAAAATGTCGACTTTCTTATGGCCGAGACCATTTAATCCACATTTGAAATCTCGACCATACAAGTAAAACACAAAACACAAACACAAACTTACCTTAATTCTTCTAGTAGGGGGGGCTTTGACCCCCTGCACCCCCCATGGGGGCTCCGCCTCCCACACCCCATAACATAAATATACCAACTCCGAGACTGCACTATAGTGTGGAAGTGGAAAACTTTCCATTCTGCACTGTACCGTGTCGATCATATGGTCTCGGCCATATGAATGCCAATATTTTGAAATATCTACCATTAGAAGGGGACCCTTATATATAGATATATATATATATATATGTGTGTGTGTGTTTTTGTGTGTGCGTGTGTGTGTGTGTGTGTGTGTGTATGTGTATATATTTGTATGGATGCATGGTATATATATATATATATATATATATATATATATATATATATATATATATGTGTGTGTGTGTGTGTGTGTGTGTGTATTTGCATGTGGATATATGTTATGTATATGTGCATATGTGCATGCAGATATATGGTATATAGATTATATATATATATATATATATATATATATATATATATATATATATATATATATATATATATATATATATATATATATGTGTGTGTGTGTGTGTGTGTATACATGCATGTGAATGTTTGGTATGTATATGTGTATATGTGCATGTGGATGTATGGTATGTATTTGTGTATATGTGCACATGGATATATGTCATGTATATGTGTATATGTGCATGTAGGTATGTGTATATTTGCATGTGGATGTATGGTATTTATATATATATATATATATATATATATATATATATATATATATATATATATATATATATATGTATATACACATGCATATGGATCTATGGTATGTATATGTGTATATGTGCATGTGGATTTATGGTACGTATTTGTGTATATGTGCAAATGGATATATGACATGTATATGTGTATATGGGCATGTAGATATAAGGCATGTATATGTTTATATGTGCTTGCAGATATATGGCATGTATATGTGCATATCTGCATGCAGATATATGGTATGTTGTTGTTATTGTTGTTGTTTGTCTTTCGGCTTTTCTCAGTTAGGGGTCGCCACAGCGGAACTCCGGTCTGATAATGATTGACAGTAGGTTTTTACGGTGCCGAGTTGCCAGCTCGACGCCCAACCTTCAATGAAGGCACACCCATTCACGCATGTCTATCGGAACACCACTCGACCGTGGGGAGGACATGCAGACTCCACACAGAAGGCACTCCCCACACTCCAGCCAGGAATCGAACAGGCGAACATCTTGCTGTTAGGCAACAACACTACCGCTGCACCACCGTGGATTATGTGTATATGTGCATGTGGATATATGGTATGCATATGTGCATGTGGGTATACAGCATGCATATGTGTATATGTGCATGTGGATATATGGCATGTATATATGTATATGTGCATGTGGATATATGTCATGTATATGTGTATAGGTGCACGTGGATATATGATATGTTGTTGTTGTGTCTTTTGGCTTTTTCCGGTTAGGGGGTCACCACAGCAGAACTCCGGTCCGCTAATGATTGGCAGTGGATTTTTACGTGGCGAGTTGCCAGCCCTGACGCACAACCTTCAACGAAGGTACGTCCATTCACGCATGTCTCCTCACAAAAGACGCTCTAGCTGAGAATCGAATGGGACAACGTCTTGCTGTGAGGCGACAATGCTACAACAGCACCACCACCGCAGTTTGTATATGTGTAATACATACCATACATCCATATGCATGCAATGTGTATACATGCATGTGGATATATGGTATGTATATGTGTCATGGATGTACGGTATGTATATGTGTGTACATCCAAGTGGATATACAGTATGCATATGTGTATACATGCATGTGGCTGTATGGTATGTATAAGTGTATATGTGCATGTGGATGTATGGTATGTATATTTGTATACATGGATATGGATGTGCAGTATGTATATGTTACATGGATGTATAGTATGTATATGTGTATACATGCATATGGATATACAGTATGTGTATGTGTATGCATGCACATGGATGTACTGTATGTATATGTGTATACATGAGCATGGATGTATGGTATATATATATATATATATATATATATATATATATATATATATATATATAAATGTATATATGCATACGTGCATGTGGATGCACAGTATGGATATGTGTATACATGCACATGGATACATGGCATTTATATGTGTATACCTGCATATGGATGTATGGTATGTATATGTGTATATGTGCACATGGTTGTAAGGTATGTATATCTGTATACATGCATGTGGATGCACAGTGTGTATATGTGCATACATGCACATGGAGGTATGGTATGTATATCTGTATATGTGCATGTGGATGTACAGTATGTATATGTTTAGTCGATTTACGGTATGTACATGTATATACATGCACTTGGATATATATATATATATATATATATATATATATATATATATATATTTATACGTGTGTGTGTGTGTATATGTGTGTGTGTGTGTGTGTGTGTGTGTGTGTGTGTGTGTGTGTGTGTGTGTGTGTGTGTGTGTATGTGTGTGTAATGCCCAATGTCGAGTGAAACTCCATTGGCAAAGGAAACACACCAGACTCTTCCAGCAGACCCCAACTAAAATGAATGGACTGGAAACAGCATAGCTAAATAAAAAAGTATAGCTTAATTTCTAAGCACTTTCGCCTTCTGTAAAGGCATTGGAGAAAATCAGAACACAGTAAACAAATTTGTTTAACTCTACCTGTCAGTAAGTATTTAACAATATAAAACCCTCGCCAAGAACAAGTATAGCAGCATGTGGATATATGGCATGTATATGTGTATATCTGCACGTGAATGTATGGCATGTATATGTGTATATGTGTATGTGGCGATATGGTATGTATATGTATGTGTATATGTGCATGTGGATATATGGTATGCATCTATGTATATGTGCATGTGGATATATGCTATGTATATGTGTCTGTGGATATATTGTGCGTATATGTGTATGTGGATATTTTGTATGTATATGTGTATAAGGGTATGCGGATATATTGGATGTATACGTATGGGTATATGTGCATGTGGATGTATGGTATGTTTATGTGTATTGGTGCATGTGGATGTATGGTATGTATGTGTGTATATGTGCATGAGTATATATGGTATGTATACGTATGTGTATATGTACATGTGGATATATGGTATGTATATGTGTATATGTACACGTGGATATATGGTATTTATATGTGTATATGTGCACATGGATGTATGGTGTGCATATGTGTATATGTGCATGTGGATATAAGGTATGTATACGTATGTGTATATATGTGCATGTGGATATACAGTATGTAAATGTGTATATGTGCATGCGGATATATGGTATG
The DNA here is from genome assembly GCF_019279795.1 of Protopterus annectens. Taxonomy (NCBI): domain Eukaryota; kingdom Metazoa; phylum Chordata; order Ceratodontiformes; family Protopteridae; genus Protopterus; species Protopterus annectens. Next base: position 1,183,992,829 of record NC_056737.1, read on the forward strand.
TATACGTATATGTATATGTGCATGTGGCTACACAGTATGTATACGTATGTGTATATGTGTATGTCTATATATGGTATGTATATGTCTATATGTTTATGTGGATATATGGTTTGTATATGTGTATGTGGATACATGGTATATATATGTATGTGTATGTATGCATGTGGATATATGGTATGTATATGTGTATGTGCATGTGGATGTATGGTATGTATATGTGTATATGTTCATGTGGCTGTATGGTATGTATATGTGTATATGTGCATGTGGATATATGGTATGTATACGTGCATATGTGCACATGGATGTATGGTATGCACATGTGTATATGCACATGTGAATATATGGTATGTATATGCGTATATGTGTATGTGGCTATATGGTATGTATATGTATGTGTGGTTGTATGTTATGTATATGTGTATGTGGATATATATATGTGTGCATGTGTGTGTGTATGTGCATATGGATGTATGGTATGTATATGTGTATATGTGCATGTAGATATATGGTATGTATTTGTGTATATGTGCACGTGGATATATGGAATGTATATGTGTATATGTACATGTGAATATACGGTATGTATATGTGTATATGTCTATGTGGAAATATGGTATGTATATATATGTATGTGTATAAGTGCACGTGGTTGCATGGTATGTATATGTGTATATGTACATGTCGATATATGGCATGTATATGTGCACAAGGATGTATGGTATGTATATGTGTGTATGTGCATGTGGATATATGGTGTGTATACATGTGTGTATATGTGCATGTGGCTATATGGTATGTATATGTTTATATGTACATGTGGATATATGGTATGTATATGTGTATATGTCTTTGTGGAAATATGGTATGTATATGTATGTGTATAAGTGCACGTGGATGCATGGTATGTATATGTATATGTCAATATATGACATGGATATGTACACAAGGATGTATGGTATGTATACGTATGTGTATACGTGCATGTGGCTATATGGTATGTATATGTTTATATGTGCATGTGGATATATGGTATGTATTTGTGTATATGTCTATGTGGAAATATGGTATGTATATGTATGTGTATAAGTGCACGTGGATGCATGGTACGTATATGTGTATATGTACATGTCGATATATACAGATAGATATATATGTGTGTGTATACATGCTTATGGATGTTTGGTATGTATATGTGCATGTAGATATATGGCATGTATTTGTGTATATGTGCACGTGGATATATGGAATGTACATGTGTATATGTACATGTGAATATATGGTATGTATATGTGCATATGTCTATGTGGAAATATGGTATGTATATGTATGTGTATAAGTGCACGTGGATGCATGGTATGTATATGTGTATATGTACATGTCGATATATGGCATGTATATGTGCACAAGGATATATGGTATGTATATGTGTGTATGTGCATGTGGATATATGGTGTGTATACATGTGTGTATATGTGCATGAGGCTATATGGTATGTATATGTTTATATGTACATGTGGATATATGGTATGTATATGTGTATATGTCTATGTGGAAATATGGTATGTATATGTATGTGTATAAGTGCACGTGGATGCATGGTATGTATATGTACATGTCGATATATGGCATGTATATGTGCACAAGGATGTATGGTATGTATACGTATGTGTATACGTGCATGTAGCTATATGGTATGTATATGTTTATATGTGCACGTGGATGTATGGTATGTATATCTGTATATGCGCATGTGAATATATGGTATGTATATGTATGTGTATATGTGCATGTGGATACATGGTATGTATATGTGTATATGTGCATGTGGATATATGGTATGTATATATGCATGTGGATATATGGTATGTATATGTGTATTTGTGCATGTTGATATATGGTATGTATATGTATGTGTATATGTGCATGTGGATATATGGTATGTATTTGTGTATATGTGCACATGGATATATGGAATG
>NC_056737.1:1183997307-1184034558 GCF_019279795.1 Protopterus annectens
GTGTGTGTATTTGCATGCAGATATATGTTATGTATATGTGCATATGTGCATGCAGATATATGGTATATAGATTATATATATATATATATATATATATATATATATATATATATATGTATATAGATATAGATATATATATATATATATATATATATATATATATATATATATATATATATATATATATATATATATATATAGATATATATATATGTGTGTGTGTGTGTGTGTATATACATGCATGTGAATGTTTGGTATGTATATGTGTATATGTGCATGTGGATGTATGGTATGTATTTGTGTATATGTGCACATGGATATATGTCATGTATATGTGTATATGTGCATGTAGGTATATGTATATTTGCATGTGGATGTATGGTATATATATATATATATATATATATATATATATATATACACATGCATATGGATCTATGGTATGTATATGTGTATATGTGCATGTGGATTTATGGTACGTATTTGTGTATATGTGCAAATGGATATATGACATGTATATGTGTATATGGGCATGTAGATATAAGGCATGTATATGTTTATATGTGCTTGCAGATATATGGTATGTATATGTGCATATCTGCATGCAGATATATGGTATGTTGTTATTGTTGTTGTTTGTCTTTCGGCTTTTCCCAGTTAGGGGTCGCCACAGCGGAACTCCGGTCTGATAAAGATTGACAATAGGTTTTTACGGTGCCGAGTTGCCAGCTCGACGCCCAACCTTCAATGAAGGCACGCCCATTCACGCATGTCTATCGGAACACCACTCGACCGTGGGGAGGACATGCAGACTCCACACAGAAGGCACTCCCCACACTCCAGCCAGGAATCGAACAGGCGAACATCTTGCTGTGAGGCAACAACACTACCTCTGCACCACCGTGGATTATGCGTATATGTGCATGTGGATATATGGTATGCATATGTGCATGTGGGTATACAGTATGCATATGTGTATATGTGCATGTGGATATATGGCATGTATAGATGTATATGTGCATGTGGATATATGTCATGTATATGTGTATAGGTGCACGTGGATATATGATATGTTGTTTTTGTGTCTTTTGGCTTTTCCCGGTTAGGGGGTCACCACAGCAGAACTCCGGTCCGCTAATGATTGGCAGTGGATTTTTACGTGGTGAGTTGCCAGCCCTGACACACAACCTTCAACGAAGGTACGTCCATTCACGCATGTCTCCTCACAAAAGACGCTCTAGCTGAGAATCGAATGGGACAACGTCTTGCTGTGAGGCGACAATGCTACCACAGCACCACCACCGCAGTTTGTATATGTGTAATACATACCATACATCCATACGCATGCAATGTGTATACATGCATGTGGATATATGGTATGTATATGTGTACATGGATGTACGGTATGTATATGTGTGTACATCCAAGTGGATATACAGTATGCATATGTGTATACATGCACGTGGCTGTATGGTATGTATATGTGTATATGTGCATGTGGATGTATGGTATGTATATTTGTATACATGGATATGAATGTGCAGTATGTATATGTTACATGGATGTATAGTATGTATAAGTGTATACATGCATATGGGTATACAGTATGTGTATGTGTATGCATGCACATAGATGTACTGTATGTATATGTGTATACATGAGCATGGATGTATGGTATATATATATATATATATATATATATATATATATATATATATATATATATATATATATATATATATATATATATATATATATATATATATATGCATACGTGCATGTGGATGCACAGTATGGATATGTGTATACATGCACATGGATACATGGCATTTATATGTGTATACGTGCATATGGATGTATGGTATGTATCTGTGTATATGTGCATGTCGATATACGGTACTTATATGTGTGTACATACACATGGATGTGCGGTATGTATATGTGTATACGTGCATGTGGATGTACAGAATGTATATGTGTATATGTGCATATGGATGTATTGTATGTATATGTGTATGCATGCATGTGGCTATAAGGTATGTATATGTGAATATATGCACATGGATGTACAATATGTATATGTGTTTACGTGCACATAGATGTATGGTATGTATATGTGTATACGTGCATTTGGATATACAATATGTATATGTGTGTACATGCATGTGGATGTACAATATGTATATGTGTATACATGCATGTGGATGTATGGTAGGTATATGTGTATATGTGTACATGGCTATACAGTATGCATATGTGTATACATGCCTCTGGATGTAATGTATGTATACATGAATGTGGCTGTGCGGTATGTATATGTGTATACATGCACGTGGATGTACATTATATTTATGTGTATATGTGCATGGGAATGTCTGGTATGTATATATGTATATGTGCACGTGGATACATGGTATGTATATGCCTATATGTTCACGTGGATATATGGTGTGCATATTTGTATATGTGCACATGGATATATGGCATGTATATGTGTATACGTGCACATGGATGTATGGTATGTATATGTGTATATGTGCACATGGTTATAAGGTATGTATATCTGTATACATGCATGTGGATGCACAGTGTGTATATGTGCATACATGCACATGGAGGTATGGTATGTATATCTGTATATGTGCATGTGGATGTACAGTATGTATATGTTTAGTCGATTTACTGTATGTACATGTATATACATGCACTTGGATATATATATATATATATATATATATATATATATATATATGTGTGTGTGTGTGTGTGTGTGTGTGTGTGTGTAATGCCCAATGTCGAGAGAAACTCCATTGGCAAAGGAAACACACCAGACTCTTCCAGCAGACCCCAACTAAAATGAATGGACTGGAAACAGCATAGCTAAATAAAAAAGTATAGCTTAATTTCTAAGCACTTTCGCCTTCTGTAAAGGCATTGGAGAAAATCAGAACACAGTAAACAAATTTGTTTAATTCTATCTGTCAGTAAGTATTTAACAATATAAAACCCTCGCCAAGAACAAGTATAGCAGCATTTAAAGTGAACATGCACATATACAAACCATAAATACATATAAAACAGACATAAAAAACTTAAAATGTAATACTATGCTACTTAAAAGTAGCAAGGTATTTGAATACTTATTTAATTTAGCAGTTCTTGCTTTTTAAATGCAGTTAAGAAATATATCATTTAATCTAGGATTAATTAGTGTACTTAATTTGTATATGTGCACATGGATATATGGTATGCATATATATATATATATATATATATATATATATATATATATATATATATATACATGTGGATATACTGTATGTATATGTGTATATGTGCAAGTGGATATACAGTATGTATACATTATGTGTATATGTTGTTGTTGTTGTTGTTGTTTGTCTTTTGGCTTTTCCCGGTTAGGGGTCGCCACAGCGGAATTCCGGTCCGCTAATGATTGTCAGTAGGTTTTTATGGTGCTGAGTTGCCAGCTCAACTCCCAACCTTCAACAAAGGCATGCCCATTCATGCATGTCTTTCGGAACACCACTCGACGGTGGGGAGGACATGCACACTCCACACAGAAGGCACTCCCTGTACTCCAGCCAGGAATCAAACAGGTGAACTTCATGCTGTGAGGCAACAACACTACCGCTGCACCACCACAGATTATGTGTATATGTGCATGTGGATATATGGTATGCATATGTGCATGTGGGTATACAGTATGCATATGTGTATATGTGCATGTGGATATATGGCATGTGTATATGTATATGTGCATGTGGATATATGTCATGTATATGTGCATATGTGCACGTGGATATATGGTATGTATATGTGTAATACATACCATACATCCATATGCATGCAATGTGTATACATGGATGTATGGTATGCATATGTGGATATGTGCATGTAGATATATGGTATGTATATGTGTATATGTGCATGCAGATATATGGTATGCATATGTTTATATCTGCATGTGGATATATGGTATACATATGTGTATATGTGCACATGGGTGTACACTATGCATATGTGTATATGTGCATGTGGCTATATGGCATGTATATGTGTATATGTGCATGTGGATATATGGTATGTATACATATGTATATTTGTGCACGTGGATGTATGGTTCATCTATGTCTTTGTGCATGTGGATATATTGTATGTATATGTGTATATGTGCATGTGGTTGTATAGGTTCATAGGTTCATAGGTGTTTACTAGGCTAATGACCATAAGGGCCTTTCTGTGCCTAGCCATGCATCCCAAATCTATGACAAGTTCTGATACCCTTGATAAGTGTGGTATGTATATGTGTATATGTACATGCGGATATATGGCATGCATATGTGCATGTAGATATAAGGTCCTTCTACCTTGCACAGCATATCCTTTGTGGTATCTCCTCAAGGTCCAAAGAAGTTGCAGTCTCACTTCTTTCATCTCTTATTAGGCCCATCATTGAATATAATGTAACCTTCAGCATGGACCTCAGTAAGCCCCTAAACATACACATGACAGAAAACAATATATATTCTTGTTAAACAGCTGTCCTTTGTATTATGTATTTCTATTAAAAATGTTAAGTTTTGTGTAGAGGCATTACCATCCACATATGAGCAGGGTAACAGGATACCACTATATAGCCCTAAGGCCATGGCCTACAACAGAGATAGTCGAACTAGTAATTTACTTTCTAATGCGCATGCAGTAGTTGCCCCACTCTGTGGTATTGTTTGAATTGTGTGCCAGAGCTTGATTTAAGTCCTAGATGTGCATGTTACTGTACAGTAACAGCGGGTTTGCTGTGCTTTAACAGAATGAGCCTGAGATTCTGACAAGTTTCTATAAATCAAGTCTATGTGGCAGGCAGGCCCAACTACACTGACTGCACACAGTGAGGACTACATCTCAGAATATTATAGTTTTTCAAGTTTTATTCAGTTAGTAACATTCTGTGACTGCATGAAACTGAATGCAATATGCTGCAAATTCAGTTCCATAAACTAGGGCATCCAGTGGCTGTACTAAAGTGAATACAACTGCTTTCACCCACACATACTAAAGCATCCCATTCAGTATTAGTGCAATCCAACATACAATACAACTAGCCATGTAACCTGGGACATCCTGATGCAAAAGCATTCTGAAGGCTTTCAAGTGCACAACACACAGCAATCTGTGGAAGTATTAAACAGCATCACACAGCAAGCTGTGGCAGTATTAAACAACAACACTGAGCAAGCTGTGGCAGTATTAAACAGCAACACGGAGCAAGCTGTGGCAGTATTAAACAGCAACCTAGAGCAAGCTGTGGCAGTATTAAACAACAACACGGAGCAGGCTGTGGCAGTATTAACAGCAATACAGAGCAAGCTGTGGCAGTATTAAACAGCAGCACAGAGCAAGCTGTGGCAGTATTAAACAGCAACACACAGCAAGTTGTGGCAGTATTAAACAGCAACACACAGCAAGCTGTGGCAGTATTAACCAGTAACACAGAGCAAGCTGTGACAGTATTAAACAGCAACACACAGCAAGCTGTGGCAGTATTAAACAGCAGCACAGAGCAAGCTGTGACAGTATTAAACAGCAACACAGCAAGCTGTGGCAGTATTAAACAGCAACACAGAGCAAGCTGTGGCAGTATTAAACAGCAACACAGGGCAAGCTGTGGCAGTATTAAACAGCAACACAGCAAGCTGTGGCAGTATTAAACAGCAACACAGAGCAAGCTGTGGTAATATTAAACAGCAGCACAGAGCAAGCTGTGGCAGTATTAAACAGCAGCACAGAGCAAGCTGTGGCAGTATTAAACAGCAACACATAGCAAGCTGTGGCAGTATTAAACAGCAGCACAGGGCAAGCTGTGACAGTATTAAACAGCAACACAGAGCAAGCTGTGGCAGTATTAACAGCAACACACAGCTAGCTATGGCAGTATTAAACAGCAGCACATAGCAAGCTGTGGCAGTATTAAACAGCAACACAGGGCAAGCTGTGGCAGTATTAAACAGCAACACATAGCAAGCAGTGGCAGTATTAAACAGCAGCATGGAGCATGCTGTGGCAGTATTAAACAGCAACACATAGCAAGCTGTGGCAGTATTAAACAGCAGCACAGAGCAAGCTGTGGCAGTATTAAACAGCAACACATAGCAAGCTGTGGCAGTATTAAACAGCAACACAGAGCAAGCTGTGGCAGTATTCAACAGAGTCTCATGAGCACTGTAAACTAGAGGCATCCTGCATCAGTATTTAAGTGAAGCAAATGCGCTGCAAAATCAGCCATGCAAAGTAGGTTGTTCCACAGTATTAGTACACTGAATCCAGCAGTGTTCCATGGTAGTAGTACACAGAACCCATCAATGTTCCACGGCAGTAGTACACAGAATCCAGCAGTGTTCCACAGTAGTAGTACACAGAATCCAGCAGTGATACAAGTTATTACACCAAATGCAATAGTCTTTGACCGTACAACACAGGGTACATCATCCCAATACAAAATTAAACCTAAAGAATTACAGATTTAGTCATCTGCACTAATGCATTCAGTAACAGAACTAAACTGAATCCAGTGACCTCCAACCATGCAAAGCAGCATGCCCTACTGCAGCATTAAACTGTTTGCGTTGTGCTACAAATTCAACCACAGAGACTAGATTGAAGCATTAAAGTCTTACTTTGTACTTCCCAGTTGCTTTGTAGCTTCCATTTTGATACCAACATCTTTAACCACTAATGTTTTCATGTTAGTGGCAGTGTAAAGCAGTATTTGGCATTAATAAAATCTTTTTATATTTATACCCCTGCCCCCTCTCTCCATAGTGACCATTTACCCATGTCCCTGTTTTTGACAATGTATTACCTTTCCGGGCATGGAACTGGAAGACATCAGGAGTGAGAAGTAGGACCCCAGTACAATCTCCATCACCCTGCAGAATGTTAGCAGATTTTCCTTCCCTTCCCAGTCCTGCCCCTTTTGGTTTAGGCAAAAACTGGTTTTGACATGCTGCTGCTGTGAATACATGCTCTTGCAAACCCATGATGTTCAACTGAGGTGTATGCACTGTGACCAAACTCGTGTACCCATAGTCATTTTCCCTGGAGCAAAGAACTATGCTTTACCCATGGAGTGCTCAAGGAATAACACTTAAATTGTGCCCACCTCCCCTGTAAGGGTGAGATATGCTGTACCACTCACTCCCTTCTCTGCTCAGATGGCCTCACCAGCACTCACTCCATTAAATTAATTTGCATCACACGAGTCAGTGTTCCACCCATCTACACCACAGATCCAGAAGCTTCCCATTAATTGGTTATTTTGTTCTGCACTTCCTAGCGTAACATCCCTGCTGTTTCTTAGGTATATGTGCTGCTGTCAAGGTGGGTCACTGTGGAACCCTTTTCATGGGAGTATAAATTCTCCAGGCCATGAATGTCTGACAGTGCAGACAACCACTGGATCTCAAATCTTCAGACTGCATCTTTTTCTTGATGTGCCTTAGGAACTATCAGCTTGGTCTTTCATCCTTCTGGGTGGACTGGTCTGTTTTTTGTGGAATTCTCAATATCGGGTCTGGAATTACCATTTATACTGGATCATGGACTTGAGTCTATTCTTTGAAGAGGATAGTGCAGGACATTAATCTTTCTATTGTCATACTACAGGAATCCCATTGTTCTTTGAACCATCATCAGTATGTCATTCTTGTACCAGTGCATCTTGGGAGTTCCTTATACAACCTGGTCCATTATCTTCTGCCATATGTCTGGGACAAATAAACCGAAGGTCCAGCAGGACAAAAAATGGAGAGAAAATCTAAATAAATAATAAATAAATAAATACATACATACATACAAAAAGTATTTCTACAACCAAACATCCAAATACATACACAAAAAAAGCAAGTGGAGGTATGTGTCTTCTAATTTTAAACAAACTTCATAACACTTTGGATGAAACAAAAGTTGATTTATTTATATAGCTGGCACAAACAGTACATCATGCCAGTTTATTACATCCCAACAGTTTTTTATGTGCTAACAAGGTGTATTTTTGAGACGCTTTGCCCATCTTAATTTCATGTTACGCTTTTTCTACCACCCCAAACCAATTCTGTACCACCTCCTGATTTCAACTCACTAAATCAAGGTGGGATCAGCCATGCATTCTAATTTTAAACAACATCCTCCAAGAAAGTTCAGGAACTCCTCAAAAAAGTTGATTAAAATAAACAATCAATTTGATTTCATCGCTGCCTTTTTCTATATTTTACCACCTGAAATATTCAAGCCGATTACTTGCATATTTGACCTTTCACTATCTCTAAGAAAACTGTCACAATAATTTAAACATTCTGTCAGTAGTGTAATAGTAAGTGTCATCATCGCCCACTCCACAAGTTTTCTGTCCCATTTTTGTTTTATGCCCTGTTACAAAAATATCTTTGAATGTCATTCACAATCAAATAATGCAATATATATAAAGAAATATGGACTGCTCGCTGTCAACAACAATGATCCCGGACAGGCCATAATGCATCTGTATTGCCCTTTTATCCTTAGTTGTTCCTGAATTACCTCTCCTTAGTATAAATTTGTCATCAGACGGTCCTCTGAGTTTTATCTCATCTCCTCATAGTAATAAGTGCTAAAAGATCATGCTGAGAAGTTCCTCCCATTAGAAGATCATGCTGGGAAGTTCCTCGCATTAGAAGATCATGCTGGGAAGTTCCTCCCATTAGAAGATCACACTGGGAAGTTCCTGCTGTTAGAAGATCACGCTGGGAAGTTCCCGCTGTTAGAAGATCACGCTGGGAAGTTCCTCCCATTAGAAGATCACGCTGGGAAGTTCCTGCTGTTAGAAGATCATGCTGGGAAGTTCCTCCCATTAGAAGATCATGCTGAGAAGTTCTTCCCATTATAACATCACACTGGGAAGTTCCTCACATTTGAAGATCATGCTGGGAAGTTTCTCCAATTAGAAGATCATGCTGGGAAGTTCCTCCCATTAGAAGATCACACTGGGAAGTTCCTCCAGTTAGAAGATCATGCTGGGAAGTTCCTCCCATTAGAAGATCATGCTGGGAAGTTCATCCCGTTAGAAGATCATGGTGGGAAATTCCTCCCAGGTAACTTATAATATTTACAAAATCTGGAACAAGAGTACCATACACTGGGGAGCTTTTTTGTGTTTTGTTGTATTGAACCATAATTACATACATCCTCTGTTGCATTTACTTTACTCATCTAATTTCACCCACCTTACCAGCTTTTTAGCACTAGGTCTCCAAATGCAGTGTGCAACTTTATGCTCACAGATAATGAACTTATTCTTAACACTAATAATTTGATCTATGAGAGGTGTAAATACCTTATTATTCAGGAAGCTTCAAAGTCACTTAAAGCCTTGGCCTGTGAGCTTCATGCGTCTCCACCACGACCTTTCACTAATCATGCGAAAATGTCTTATGTTGAGGCTGTAACAGGCTTATTCCCAAAGGCTCCCAGAAATGAGAAGATTAAGTTACAGCAAAAATCAGACCCCTCACCCACCTCACGCACACCTCCCAATAATCAGACCCCTCACCCGCCTCACACACACCTCCCAATAATCAGACCCCTCACCCACCTCATGTACACCTCCCAATAATCAGACCCCTCACCCACCTCATGCACACCTCCCAATAATCAGGCCCCTCACCCACCTCACGCACACCTCCCAATAATCAGACCCCTCACCCACCTCATGCACACCTCCCAATAATCAGGCCCCTCACCCACCTCACGCACACCTCCCAATAATCAGACCCCTCACCCACCTCACGCACACCTCCCAATAATCAGACCCCTCACCCACCTCATGTACACCTCCCAATAATCAGACCCCTCACCCACCTCATTCACACCTCCCAATAATCAGACCCCTCACCCACCTCATGTACACCTCCCAATAATCAGACCCCTCACCCACCTCATGTACACCTCCCAATAATCAGACCCCTCACCCACCTCATGCACACCTTCTCTTTTTCTCCTGTACCTACCTCCAACATAAAAAAAGTCTTAACTAAACTTAAACCCACCAAATTAGCAGCAGTACAAAGAACTGCCTGCTCACACCCTTATTCTCCCCTCCCCTTCCCTGTTTATTACCTTAAGACAATCCCAGAGTTAATAAATATTACCTGTGGCAGGCACCATTTGTAAAACTACAATCCACTCTGCTACAGGCCCCATGAAGGCTCAGTGTCTATCCAGTAAGTGTTTTACATCTGTAAATGCCTATTTATGTTGAATTGTATTAGACATATTACAACTGTATATGTTTATGTTGAATTGTGTTAGACATCTAGTATGTTTTATGCTTTATTTTTGATGTTTCTATGGCATGCACCAAGTTGTTACTAGTATAATAGTATGCATGGTGTATTTGCATAGCTGCACCTTGTTCACTAATGTTATTCATGTAATAGTGTTGTGTGTAGACAGCTCATATTAGTGTCTAAATTATTTCTATAAGTTTGTGCTGTTACTGGTGGATAGAATCACATTAGAGAACCACGACAGATTGCTGCTCGCTATATTTGTATCTGTGGCTGCATAACTGTCTGGTTTTTGTTTTCTAATGTTCTTCCAATTGGCTCAGTATCGGCATATACTAAGTAGTGGTTCAGGACATTGCATGTGGTAGCTATTTGCTCAGTGTGTTTTATTTATAATCTTTATAATATATATTTACCATCTCAAAAGTGCTTACTCCTCTCTGTACTCTTCTTTTCTAGACCTAACACCACTCTTAGGTATTCAACTGCGGTACCACCTTTAACATTCCTATAAGAAAAGTGCAGTCCGGGTCTGAACTGTCTGCAAACAGCTACAGTTAACTTTGAGTATGTGTCTAACTGTTTGAGCCAATCTTCATTTTCCCCTGGAGAGCACTGTGCTTTGGCTGTAAGCAGCCCCCCCCCCACACCACCACCACCACACACATCTTCCACTTTATCTTATTCCCTTCTGTTAGCAAATAGTATCCATAACTGATCAATACTGTGTGTTTGTTTATTTAAACTATACCACAGTAGCCTACTGATACAAGGTTATCCTGGTTTTCCACCTGAGAAATTAAGACAAGACTTAGAGTTTCAGAGCAGTCCTTGGTCAATTGTGATTGTTCTTAACACATACTTGTCTTGCTTTGTGATTGTTTCCAGCCCTTCATACAAGAACCTAACAGGGTCTCTACCCGCTTCGCTCCCCACCCTGCCCCCTATTCCCTCCCACCCCCAGTGGTCCCACCTTTATTGCACTCAAACCCCTCCCATCTTTCCAATAGCCAACCACAGCGCTAACCCAACACTACCTACTCCATATTCCCTCTACTATCACACCTCCTCAACTGACATGTACAAGCATACCTTTCCTTTGCTCACTGCATGCACTCTCCTTGCATATCTTACATCCTACCAAAGCTCCATCATTCCCCCACTCAACCACTACCACTGTACTACTACTCACACCACCACCCATGTCTCACCCATACTCAGCTCCCTCCCACCAGCTCAAGAACCATCCCTATGCACCCCCCACATATTCTACCAACTATATTACTCAAACGTAAAGCATCCCTACAACTTAACATAGTAACCTTCCCACCATACCTATTACCCACAGAGAACAATCATAAAATTTCCCTTATAAACAAACACATTCAAAAACTGAGAAAACTAATAATCTCATGCATATCAAAACTAGCCCTAAGTGGAGACATCCACCCCGACCCTGGCCCTACCATCTCCAACCCCAATCCTCATAATCAGACTAGAAATCACAGCTTCTCCCATATTACAGCCAATAGAAAGCCAAGTGACTTCCTTCTACTAAGCCTAAATATTAGAAGTATATCCAACAAAGTCCATGAACTCAATGCCACCATAGACTTATACTCCCCAGATATAGTCGTCCTGACAGAAACCTGGCTAAAACCTCACATTACCAGTGAGCAAATACTCCCTACAGGTTACGGCATACTAAGAGTAGACCGCTAAACAAAAAGGAGGTGGTGTAGCTATAATATTTAAACAACATCTAAACATCCAGATCTTAAAATCATCAGCTCCACAAATAGGCAATGAAGAAATAATATATACCAACCTCAAAATTAACCAAACAAAACCATCAACATAATTGGATGCTACTTCCCACCTGACCAAAACATCCCCCCACTAGAAAACCTCCTCAGCTGGTCTACCCACCATCTCCCCAAGAAACTATCATCTTAGGTGATTTCAATATTGACTGGCAATCCTGTTCTGGCAACAATCCAACCCATCATGTACACCTTCATGGCTTCACCCAACTAGTCCAGTCACCAACAAGGATAAATAAAAACTCCAGCAAGCACTCTACCCTGGATTGGATACTAGTCAGTAAGAACTCCCAGTCATATATAACAGGCTGCTTATCAGATAGCCTCAGTGATCACTCCCCAACATTCCTACTCAAAAAATACCTGTACCAAGCTAAACCTGTCATCTATCGTCAAATACGTAAAAATAAACTTTAACCCACTCACATTCATCTCATCCCTCAAAGAATGCAACTGGCATGCTCTAAAGTACCTCAGTCTAGATGACGCAGTTGAATCTTTTAATACTACCTTCCTGAACATCCTTAATTACCATGCCCCCATAAGATTTTCCAGAACCAAAGCACAACCCTCCCCATGGCTACAGAAAACCACTAAGTCAGAAATGAAAAACAGGGATAAAGCCTGGGAGCACTGGTGCAAAACCAAAACCCCCGCAGCTAGACAGAAATTCATAGAACTACGCAATAGAGTCAAAAAGCTAATAAAACGGGACAAATTCCAATACTACCAGTCTGCCCTAAACTCCTCACAACACAGCCCCAAACAATTCTGGTCCTCCATAAACTCCATCCTCCACCCAGGTAAAGTCAGTACCCCTCCTCCTAACATCCCTCACTCCTCAGAAAATATTGCTACCTCATTCAACACACACTTCACCCAAACCATACTATCACTAGCTAAACAACACAACCCCCCTCCCCTCCAACCCACATTTTCAACTAGTAATCTCCCCACTGCCTTCTCTTTTTCTCCTGTACCTACCTCCAACATAAAAAAACTCTTAACTAAACTTAAACCCACCAAATTAGCAGCAGACAACCTCCCAAGTGAATACCTACAAATCGCAGCTGATGCTCTGGCCTACCCAGTATCCATCTTGATTAACCGATCTCTGTCAGAAAGTTACGTTCCCACATTGTGGAAAGTCTCACATATAATTCCCCTCCACAAAGGCGGACCCTCTGCAGAACTAACCAATTACTGCCCCATAGCTATTCTCTCTCCACTCTCCAAAATACTAGAGAGATGCATGCACTCTCAGGTCTCACACTACCTCCTTACTAACAACCTCCTTTCCAGTACTCAGCATGGTTTCCGACCAAACCATAGCACTACCACTGCCTTACTCTCCTTTACAAACACTATCCTTCAGCATAAAAACAATGGCTATCTCTCCTCTGCTACTTTCCTAGACCTATCTAAAGCATTTGACATGGTCCCACACAAACAACTTATCTCTGTCCTCAATAACCTATCCTTCTCACAATCAGTCACCAACTGGTTTCAGAGTTACCTGTCTGACCGCCAACAATCCGTTGTATGGCAGAATTACATATCTCCCCAACTACCTGTCTCCATAGGGGTTCCCCAAGGATCCATCCTTGGACCCCTACTTTTCTCTGTTTACACCAATAATCTAGCCTCTGCCACCAAACATGGCACACTCATCCAATACGCAGATGACTCTACCATCATCTGCTCAGCCCAGTCCCTACCCAAACTGCAAAAAGTCACACAGGAAGCCTTTTTCTCTGTTGAAACATGGTTATCCGATGCCCAATTAATACTCAACCCAAACAAAACTAAACTACTCATTATCCAACCCACCAAACATACTCAAAACAACTCTCACTTTAACATCACAGCAAAAGACAACACCACTATATACCCAACTGAACACACCAAATTGCTAGGAGTGGAAATAGACAATAAACTAAAATTTGACATTCACATATCCATGACCATAAAAAAAGTCCACAAAAAACTAGGAGCATTATATAGAAATAAACAATTTCTCACCAAAGCAGCAAAGATTTCAATAGCAAATCCCCACCTTATCTCCACCCCACTTTATGCCTCTCCAGTATATACTAACCTAAGGCAATGTGATCTAAACAAGCTAGAGACCTGCTACAACAAAATCGCAAAATTCACCACAGGGGCATCCTACCGTAGTCACCACTGTCTTTCACTTGCTGAACTGGGCTGGCTTGAACTCCCTCACCTCCTTCAGTGGTATCAACTCTCACTCACCCACAAACTAGTAAACCATCCACTAAATGTCCCATCCCTCCAGAATCTACTCCAACCGTATCGCACCACCAGACCACTAAGATCCAGCAATAAAAATCACTTGCAGATCACTAAAGCCAATAACTCTGCTGGTGAAGCACTATTCTCTTGTGCCATAGCCAAATTATGGAACTCACTCCCACCCACAATTACCTCCGTACCATCATGCACCAACTTCAAAACTTTATTAAAAGCACCTAAAACATGCTGGCTATGCCCTTGCAACTCCCACTCTAATATCATCCACCCCATCCAACTACTACCTTTCTTTCACCTCCACTAACTACCTTGATGATAGCAAGCTCAGATGCTCATAAGCCTAGTACTTATTATACAGCAGGAACTTCTCATTGTTACATTTGTTAATGCCTGTTATGTACTTCACAGATAAAGATTCTAGTTGTCTACTGATGTACTATGTTCTTCATCTGTAAATATGTTGTAAGTAATTTCTATGTTAAATTGTTAATCACTATGTAATCCAGTGTAACTACTGTCTGTTTATTTTACTGTGGAGCTTTTCTCCCCGGGCCTCCACTGAAAATGGACCCACGTCCAGTCGGACACTCCCGGTCAACAAATTTAAATAAATAAAAATAAAAAATAAAATAAATAATAAAACTCTTTTTCAGTGTTTAAAATTATAATAAAACAGATTTTCTTATGTACATCACATGAACAAATTCAAACCAATAGAAGTGCAGCAACAATAAAATAATTGAAATAAACAATTGAGTGCTTGTTTCATTTCAAGCATATGAATAATAAAAAACATTTCAAGCATATTTAAACATACATGTAACTCTATATGAACTGCAGAAGATGGCATTTCTGGGTATATTGATTGAGCTGGGAAGATCTTGACCAGCATCAAAGACTGAAGGAGTCGTCTACTCTTTCTCTATTGCCAAACTATGGAATGCTCTCCAAATAGCTATCAGAACCTCCAGTAATATCTCCTCCTTCAAATAATCTCCATGGCAACACCTTTCCACCCTATGGCAATGCAGATGCCTCATTTCACATCCCCCCATAACCTGATTCCCCACACCTTAAGTCATATTCACCCTTATTCACATCTTCACCTCTTCATTGACCACTACATAAAACATGTATAAGTCATCTATCTATGCCTTATTATCAGGTAATAATTCAATTACATGTCACCTGACACTATTGTTCTGGCCGATACTCTTGGATCAACTTGAAAGACAAATCTATAGGACTGCTTTTACCATTATATTTAGTCTAAATGTATAGTAATATTATTACTAAGTTACTATGTATCTGTAAACTGTATTAATCTGTACATAGATGTTTGCATGTGTCTTATTCTGTTTTTGTACAATACTGTTTCTTTTTGTATAATACTACTTATATCTACTGTTTTGAATATTATGTACTATTTACTAACTGCTTTGTGGAGCTTTTCTCCCTGGCCCTACTGTAAATGGGCTCTTTTGGCCCAGTGTACTTTTCCAGTAAACAAATGCCAATATAAATATAAATAAATAATGCCATGATCTTTAATCATAGCCTAAATTAGAAATGGGTCTATTCCTATCAAGGTAAAAAAACCCTAAAAAAAGTTGTCGAAGTACAAATTCACACTCCTGTAGCCCATTCAAACTGTGTAATACAAAGTTAACAAACTAACACTCACACACATGCAGACACAAAAGAAAAACTAGACTGGTTCAATATTATTTTAAATATATAGAACGTATTGAAATAAGATTTATGGAAATACATATTATAACCAGTGGTATACATTAACTTATAAGCCCATTAAACTAATAGCAGAGATATTCCTTGCAGTGGTATAACATTGATTGATTCTGACCAGTACAAAACCCCTATCTTTCTGTAAAATACTTTGCAATCAGTGTAAGAAATAGCCTTAAGGATTGAAGTCTGTACCTAGAAATAGAAGTCAAATCACGAATGTCTTGATTGACTTAAAATTATTTTTGAGAAAGAAGAACTTAGAATTGTTAATGAACCATGAAGGGGGGAGGGGAAATACCAACTTGATTAAGAAAAAAAGCATTTACAATCCACCCCTATACCCCCAGTTAAAAAACTTCGAAATTCAGGTAGAAAGGGAGCTTCGACAGGTTCTGAATAAGAAAAGAAGACAATACAATTTGAACAAGGAAGAACATGTCCTCCTGGATTCTTTAAGGAATAACCATCAAGTCAGGGTTATGAAACCCGACAAGGGGTGGGGGAGTTGTCCTTATGGATAGTATTATATATTCAGGCAAGATGTTGGATATGTTAAACAATACAGACAGATATTCCAGAGTCTCCCATAACGAAATTAATATAGCTCATAGGAAGATTGATTTTATTTTCAAAGAACTAGTTGACGAAGATATGATTAGTCAAGATACCTATCATTATTTAATTATGGATAAACCAAAAGTACCATCTATTTTTGCTATACCCAAGGTCCACAAGGATGTGGACAACCCACCACTCAGACCAATTGTGGCAGCCACAGCCACATACGTCTAAAACGTATCCCTTGGCCAAATTGTTGGACTTAAGGTTAAAAAGTGTTTGGTCGGAGCAGGTGGGCATTCTTAAGGACTCTTGGGGTTTTGTGAGAAGTATTTATAATGACATATAGTGATGAACTTAATTTTGTTACTCTAGACATCCAGGATTTATTTAATGTTATTCCTCACAAGTTAGGGTTAGAATGGTTCGAAGAAGCCCTTAGAACAAAAGGAAGTTTTGACGAAAATAGTATATCGGTGTTTATAGATTTAATGGATTAGGTATTAAGACATAATTTTTTTGTACTTTGAGGGTGAGATTTTTAGGCAGTCGAGTGTTGTAGCCATGGGGGCCAGTTGTCCCCCCATGTATGCAAACTTGGGTTTATCTACTTGGGAAGAGGAGTTTATTTTTCACTCTGTATATTCTCAATATTGGAAATACTACCGCCGCTACTTGGATGATATTTGTATGTTTTAGATTGGATCTGAGGAGAAACTAATAGAATTTATCGAGTATGTCAATAGTACTACTGACTTCCTTAAATTTACTCACAGTTATTCTAGTGAACATTTACAATATTTGGATGTGATGACAGAAAAGATACCTGAAGCTAGAAATTTTAAGTCTAATGTTTATAGAAAGGCTACCTTTTCAAACGCCTACTTGTTTTACACTAGTACCCATCCTTTTAAACAGAAGAAAGGAATTTTGAAAGGGCAGTTCATTAGGAGTAATAGGATGATGCCCCTGGACAGGGACTTCGACTTAGAAAGTAAGAAACTGAAAAATATGTTTTTGGAAAGGAATTATCCCCTTGTTTTAATAGAAGAAGTTAAGAATGAAATAAATAATGGGGGGGTTTAGTCCCATTTTAGGGGTGTTAGAACACACTGTAACCAATGTAGAGAACACTCCATCCCCAGATATAAATTGGAGTAGTAATTTCATTTTGAATTTTAGCTGCAACACTTACATGGTTAAAGATAATATTTCTAGAAATTGGGGGAGGTTTGGGGGACTATTCTGACTTGAACCTGTTATTCAAGAACCCCCTGAAATTGACTTATAGGAAGGGGAGAAACATCAAGAAAATGCTGGAATAGTGAAAACCCAAGCAGGGGAGGCAGAAGGAAGGTGCTTTCAAGTGGGGGCTTGTTCCCACTGCTCACACATTATACAGGGGGAGAGTGTGTATTTAATGGATAGGAACACAAAGTTAGAAACCAAAGCATTCTCCAGCTGTGACACCATGTGGGTCATATATATCGCTATTTGTAAACCCTGTGGAGCCTTCAACATAGGGAAGACCACTAGGAAGTTTAAGAGGCGAATATACGAACATCTCTATGACATTAGTAAGCAAGATACTAATAATGCTCTATATAGACACACTACACTTTGTAATGATGCAGTTTTTGTCTTTTTTGTCATAGAGAAAGTAGAACAGGACCCTTGAGGTGGTCCCTGGGAGACAACCATAGAAGACTGGGAACTATTTTGGCAGCTGAGTTTGGAGGCTAATAGCAAACCAGGCTTAAATGACTACATTTCTTTAGCCCCTGTCCTCAAACTTAGAGTTGCCAAACTTTAATGTATTAATTCAGCATTACTTCTTGAGCAGTGGATGGCAGTGTTTCATTAGTTTATTATAGTTGTATTCTTCCAACACATTTTAATTTTGGTGCAACATACCTAATTTATTTATTTTATATTATTATATTTGATGGCCTGCATTTTATATATTAATTATGTGACTTACTGTTTTAAAAGTTTTAAATTGTTATTGAAATATGTGATCATTCATTTTAAGGGAACTTTTATAGATGTATTTTGAATGTAATATATTTAATTACATTAAATGTTTTAATTGATTAATTATTTTGTTAATGGGGAAGGAGGAGTATTTAAGGAGATAATTAGCTTGTGTAATTATTAATTCTACTGAAGTCTAAGGACGAAAACGCAAGTTACTGCTTTGTGGCGTTAAATAAACTGTTTTGGTTCACTGAACTGAAGAGGTACTTTATTTGCTGATTCTGCAAGTGCTTTGGTTGATGTTGATTCTTGGTATGTTTTTCAAGGCACTTTTCTTCCCTTTTTGTGGTTCATAGTTTGGTACTTGACAGAGCTAGGAGGGGAAGATTAGAGAGAGAGCTGGCCATGCTCTGCCGTCTATCCTTGGAGGTGTGGTAGCAATGAAATTGTGAGTTAATGGGGGTGAGCATTTAGCCCACCAAGGAATCAATAAAAAGTAGCCTTTACTGCACATGTATGGAAGCATACATTCACACAAGGAAGCATTTGTGGGCATCTTTGGTGACTCATGTCTCTCACCCCTGTGTAGGCATGGGGTGACAGCCATCATAAATGCTAATATAGTCACGATGCCAGTGAAAGGCACAAACAACCCTTACAATTGCTTGAATGATAAACTCTCCAGATGTCTCTCACCCCTGTGTCTCTGAGGACTCCCTACGTGACATTTCTGCCTCTTTACTGAATGAACATGAATGTGTGTCTTAGATTCACCTCACATCTATCTCATTGCTGCTCACACATTAGTGCTGAACAGGTCTGTAAATGTACGAATATTATGACTCTGCAATGCATCTGCACTGCAATAACTCTTTCTCATGTATATTCTGAGGCAGTAATTTGGGGATTATGCATCTGAATTGTATATATTTCCCACTATGTCAAGGATTTTACAAACAGCTCTTCCAGAATATTTATTTGCATGGAGCAAACTGCCACACACCCTACACCGCCTGCTACTTATATACACCGACTCTAGGGTCACGCCACAGTCAGAAAGGGAAAATTATTAATCCCTGCTATACTGTGATCTTGCACTTGAAAAAATCTTAGTTTGTGATCATTCTATATTTTATCACTTTTGCCTTTGAACATTCAAACACTTGCATTGTACCATATATATCCATCAGTCTATATGCACGCATCTACTTCATTTGCCCGAACTTTCATTTGCCCGACAATCATTTTCCAGAGACCAAATGACTGAAAGTTCATTTGATCAACACTTCATTTGACCGACAAGCATTATTGGCAAGAAAATGGGATATGCCCCCTTCCCCACTGCAGTGCAACCCTGGAGTTAGAATATATAGTTAGGGGGGGTGTGAGGGGCAAAGCCCCCCACTTAATTTAATATTATAATGCTTAGTTTTGCTTTAATATTCTTTAGTAACAGAAATGTAAGTGGGGGGCTTCGCCCCCACCCCCCCATTGTGAGGTGCTGTGCCCCCCCACATCCCCCCTAACTATATATTCTAACTCCAGGGTCACACTGCAGTGGGGAAGGGGGAATATCCGTTTTCTTGCCAATAATGTTTGTCGGTCAAAAGAACTGCCGGTCAAATGAAGTGTCGGTCAAATGAAATTTCGGTCAAATGGGGTCGGGCAAATGAAAGTTCGGGCAAATAAAGTAGACCCATATGCACATATATAAATGTATGAGTGCATATCTTTCCATTCAAGCTGCCTTTCATCGATGACTGAGATAATTGATACAGAGATTGAAAATCAGCTTCTCGACCTGCACTGGCTTTCTCACACTGACATCACGGCACAGTGGGGATTGGTGAATTTGCTTTCCCCACTGGAGTGTGAGCTCAGAGTAGTTGATGTGTGTAAGTAACAGGGGGTGTAGGGTGCAAGGTGGATTGCCCTCTTGCAAAAACTTTGCTTTAATGGTTTCATTCATTTCTTTGTAGATAAATATGTTTCTGGTTCAACCATTTGAAGTAAATGAATGATGTTTTGATGTTTCTGTACAGCAATTAAAAGTTATTCTTAAAATTTGAGGTAGGTTTAGCCTCCCAGGCCAAGGACAACCAAAAAGCATTCTTTAGCTATGTCCACAACCTCAAAGGCAATACACAACTGTGTCCAGAGCTCATTGTAATTGCAGCCACCTATATTCAGCCAGATGGTAAAGCAAACCTCCTGGCTGATAAATTCAGCTCCAGCTTTACTCCTCTCTCCCCCTCAACCTACCCTCAGGAAATATAATCAAATATAAATCCCCCTACTATCACTAGGGAACAGGTCTTTAATGCTCTCTCTAAGACCAAGAACACTGCATCAATGGGCCCTCTTCTAAATTGCATGAACCATGACCTCTCAGGGCCTCTGGAATTACTATTTAACCATAGCCTCCAAATAGGCTTTGTGCCTCATGAATGGAGAAAGGCAACAGTCATCCCTCTGAACAAAGGTGATCCATCTACAGACCCTGGAAACTACAGAGCCATAAGTCTCAATAGTCTTATATGTAAAGTCATGGAAAGAATTATCATGGAGATGATCAATAGAGATATAGTAAATCTACAGACACTGGACCCAACCCAGTTTAGTTTTGTGAAGGGCAGATCCTGTCTACTCAACCTGGTGGACTTCTTTGCGAAGGTCACCAAAGCAATGGATGAGGGCAAAATCATTCACACTGCCTACCTTGACATGGCTAAGGCATTTGACTCAATACCCAACTCAGGAATTGCTGACAAACTCAAGAGGTTAGGTACAAACCCGTATGTTACCCGGTGGATAGTCAACTGGCTCACATACAGGACACAGGAATTTACACTTGGGGAGTCCACCTCTACAAAGAGGTGAGACACAAGTGGAGTCCCTCAGGCATCAGTCCTTGGACCACTCCTTTTTGGCATTTACTTCTCAGAAGTCAAGGCCAATGTCAGTGGTCTCTGGCTGACTAAATTTGCAGATGATTGCAAATTAGGATCTGTCATTGAATCTCACACTGACACAAATGTTCTCCAGGAGGGGCTGACACAGACAAACAACTGGTGTCAGAGCCATGGACTAAAACGAAATGCCAAGAAATGCACAGTAGTATTCTTTGGGAAGTCATCCATCCCTGGTAACTATCATATTGACCACACACCCCTTAGAGTTGACCCAGTAGTCAGGGACTTAAGGACACACATAAATAGTAATCTAGCCTTTGACCATCATGTGTCTACAGCGGTGAGGAAGTCATTCTATGTTGCACAACTTATAAACAAAGGCATGGCATCTAAGTCAAAGAAATTCATTGTCCCACTGTATTTGGCATTCATCAGACCTATCATTGAGTACAATTACCCCTTTGGTATGTACCTAACCAGGCACCTAGCTAGGCATTTATTTCCTCAGTGCACTCTGACTGGATCTTTTAAACTTAGCCTATCTGCATTCAGTCTTACCACTATTTTCTGAATTTTCCTGTTTACTATTTTGTACAATATTGTTGACTGAAATACTGTGATGTATTCTCTACTCTCTGAGCTCAGGTCATGGGTGAAAAGGGTTAATAAGACCAGTCCATTTACCTGGTGAACAACTAGTAAATAAATAAACAACTTACAATGTTGACACTCAAAACACTTACCAGAAAACATCTCAACACACTAAATAGCAACAAAAGCTGAGAATACCCTAAAGACAGCATGCAAGGCCGAGAACTACCTTCCTCCCTGCATCGCCATGCCCAGTTCTAGTCCTATATATACCAATTCCAAGGTTGCACTGTTAAATGCAAAGAGTGTACATCCCACTCCTTGTTATTTCAGTGATCTTGGCAGTATTTTGTGTGTTAGAGTTTTGTCTGTGTTTTGAACGTCGATATTGTGATAGATCAACTTCAGTGTACCCATGCATATGTATTAATATGTAAATATATGTGTGCGCGTGTTTATAAAGTAGATGACAGAATTTAAATACAAGAAATAAATACATCTCATTATTTAAAAAATAAGATAAGTAGGATCTTGTGCTGAAAGTTTTTTATTTTTTTTTACAATGTTTGCATGGACTAAATGGTAGTGAAGGAGGAGACATAAAAGGGAAGTAAAGAGG
Source organism: Protopterus annectens (assembly GCF_019279795.1). Taxonomy (NCBI): domain Eukaryota; kingdom Metazoa; phylum Chordata; order Ceratodontiformes; family Protopteridae; genus Protopterus; species Protopterus annectens. The sequence goes on from NC_056737.1 coordinate 1,184,020,151, forward strand.
AGGGCAAAAAGTCAATAAAAATGTAGTTGTGTTAATCCGAGGTAGGTATAGTAGTGTAAATACTATAAGCAAGTTAACAGATTTGAGGGGAGATATAAGAAAGGTGATGAAGGGTGTTAGAAAGATATGTTCCAGGTGAGGAGCAGGGACAAAATCAGGATGTCAGGGAGGAAGTCTTTAAGTAATAGACTGAAAAATGAAGATGTGTGATACACATGATTAATACAGGAATTTTATTACAAGTTCCAGCTATACTATTGAAATAGAGACTGACCCCAGCAGACCTTTGTGGCTTGCAGATGGTAAATAGTTGTTTTTTATTTGACTAAAAGGGACAGTTTGGAAGATAGTATTGCATTAGGGGGCTAACTGCTGGGCAATTAGATGGCATATGGTCGATTTTATGGGTTAGAATGAGTTGGGTTTACGATAGGTGGTGAGATAGGTTTGTATGCATTACAATATCTTACAGTATTTATGGAAAAGACTTTGAATGTAGTGACTGATATATCACTGTAAAAATATGTATTACTGATAACTTTGCTATTTGTATGATTTTAATACATTTTCTGTTACAAAATATTTACATTTGTGTATCTTATGCCTTGTAAGTTTATTTTTCAGATAATACTCTGGAATGCAAGATATGTATAGGCAGCTAGAGGTATGTCATTGCACATCACATGGGTGTTAATGAGTTTGGGTACAATCATCAGCATATTGTGTGAAGAAAGCTTGCTGAGAGGACTTATGTAGATTGTTAGTGACTATATTAAAAGAGTAGTGGGCCAACAATGGAGTCATGTGACAAGAAGGAAGGGAGAAAAGGTGGAGAGCCATTTAACACATTGGTATCTATCAATTAAGTAGTTGGTAACCCATAGTAGTGTAGGTTGTGATAGCCCAAGGAAAGATAGTTGGCAGAGGAGATTTTAATGAGAGACTAGATCAAAAGCTTTAGAGAGAGCAAAGAATACAGAAGAAATGAGTTAGATTTTTTGGTCTCTGCCTTTATTGATTGTATCTGTATAGGTTTATAAGGCCATGCTAATGCTATGGGTGGGTCTAAAACCATGTTGTGTGGGGGTCAGGAGCTTTTCCTGAAGGATGTGTTGAAGCTGATTCTGAATGCAGTTCTCCATAAGTTTTGACAAAGGGGATAAAATAAAGAATAGTTGTGTAAAATCTTACCAAGACCATAGCTGTCCTTCTCTTCCATGTTAGAGTATTCCAACTGTTGGGTTTTCCTCTTTCCACTTTCCTCTCTTACCCAAACGTCCAGCCAGTATCCAAAAGCTTGTAGTCACTGCTAGGTACGTAGGACATCTGACATTGGCCCAGGGAGCCTGGGCCAGAAAAGTGATGTCTGCATGTAACTTTCCCAAGAACTGAATGCCCCAGTTGGACCCCATTCTCAGGAAGCTGTAAAGACTCTTTGTCACCCAGGAAAGGGCAGTTCAGATGGACAGAAGGGGGGTAAGGTGGGAGGAAATGAATACTGCAACATGGAGGAGAAGGACATCTATGCTTATGGTAAGATTTTACACAGCTATTCTATGTCCTTCTATTCTCATGTTGCAGTATTCTAACTGTTAGGTGAGTGCCACAGCTCACAGGGTAGAAGAAGGAGGTGGTATAGAGCTGCTCTCCACAAAGCCATGCAGGATTGCCCTTGCAAACCCCCCTCTGGATCTGGAGATAAGATCCAACCTGTAGTGTTTAGTGGAGGTGTGGACAGATGACCAGGTAGCTGCCTCAAGGATGGAAGCAATGTCCAATCCTTTAAAGAGGCCCCAGATGAAGCTATGGTTCTGGTGGAGTGGGCCTTAATTTTGGATTTGAGCTGTTTCCCATGAAATGTGTAGCAAAAGTGCTTTGGAGATACAAACAGAAATTGTCTGCTTTGTTACCACCTTTCCCAAGGCTCTAGCATGGAAGGAGACAAACAGCTGATCTGATTTCCTAACGGCCTTAGTCTTGTCAAGGTAAAATCTAAGTTGTCTGTGAACATCAAGGGAATATACGACTCTCTCACTGTAATTTTGTGGATGAAGGAAAAAGGTAGGCAGGTGAATACCATGATTTAGGAATACCTCATTGACCACCTTTGGCATAAAGGAGGGGTTGGTCCTCAGGGTCACTCTATCCTTGTGGAAGATGAGGAAGCGAGCAGTTGTCATGAGGGCCTGGAGATCTGACACTCTCCTGGCTGATGTGATGCACAAAGATTACAGCTTTCCAGGTACAATTTTTCAGAGAAGCCTTGGAGGCTGGTTCAAAGGGGACAACAGTCAGGTTCTCTAGAACATAAGTCAGATCCCAAGAAGGAGGTACCTGCCACCTAGGGGGTCTGAGTGTAGTACTCCCTTAAGGAATAACTTTGGAGGGAGACGGGATGCTAGAGGAGGATCAACAGGCAGACAGGCTGAAATACCAGCAAGGTGTGCCTCAACAGAAGAATATGCCAACCCTGCTTGGAGTAATTCACACAGATAGGACACCACTAGAGGAACCTCTGTTTTTAATGGGTCTAGCTGTCTTTGCTTGCACCACATGAAGAACCTCTTCCATTTAGACAAATATGATCACCTAGTATTAGGTTTCCTGGCCTCCTGCAGGACTGCAAGAACATCCTCAGTGTAAAGGTGCCTTGAAGGGATCAGAATTCTATTACTCACAGGGTTAGATTCAGAGATCCCAAGTGGGGATGGATCAGAGATCCCATTTCTTGCGTGAGAAGGTCCACTTTGTCATGTAACTTGTGGTGATTGCTCCTGGCTAATTGCACAAGGATGGGAAACCAATGCTGTCTTGGCCATAAGAGAGTCACCAGCAGAATTTTTGGTCTGTCCTGCTGGATCTTCAGCAGGACATTTTGAATTAGTTGGAAGGGGGGATGCATACATAAACATCCCATTCCATGAGATGAAGAAAGCATCTGTTACCCTTGCTAAGGTACTGGGTAGCTTGGTGCAAAATACTGGTAGTTGTCTGTCCATAGGGGAGGCAAGCAGATCTGTTTGAGGCATACCCCAACTGTGGACAATGTCCAGAAACACATTCCTGTGAAGCATCCATTCGTGGGATTGTGAAATGCACCTGCTCAACGTATCTGCCTGAATGTTCTGAGCTGAAGGGACATAGACTGCCCACAGGGAGATTCCATGTCAGGCTGCAGGATCCCATGCCTGGAGAGCAAGTCTGCAAAGCAAATAGGATTTGGTTCCTCCCTGTTAGTTCACATACCAAAGAACTGTAGTATTGTCTGTGAACAATTTCAGGGGCCCTTGTTTTAGGGCATGAAGAAAGGCTGTCAGGGCAAATATGATTGTTCTCATTTCCCTGATGTTGATGTGTTCCCACCTGAAGGTGTGGGACCAGGTACCCTGTACTTTCAGGCTGCCCAGAGCAGCCCCACAGCCCACATATGAGGCATCTGTGTACATCTCCTGGACAGGGGGAAGGGGCTGCAATTGAAGTCCTGGGTTGAGCATAACCTGATTTAACCACCACGGAATCCCCTTCTTCAGACATGGGAGAAAGGGGATGATGAAGTCCAAGGGGTGTGAATGTTGGTTCCATAGGGATTTTAGGTACAACTGCAATTTCCTCATGTGCAGCCTTGCCAGAAGAAGCATGGGAATAGTGGAGGCCATGTAGCCCAGCAACCTGAGATATTGTCTGGCTGTCAAAGCAGTGGCTTTGAGAATGGTCGCCAGGTAACGGGTCAGGGTTTCCACTTTCTGGGGCAGGAGGAATGCCCTCATAACATCTGTCCTTATTCTGCAGCCAAGGAAAACCTGGTTATTGGAAGGATTCAGGTTGGACTTGGGAAAGTTTATGTAGAACCCCAGAGCCTGTAGTAGGGAGATTACTTGGAGGAGTTGGCTGTACATGGATTTGGGACAGTCTGCCTGAATCAGGAGGTCATCCAGGTATGAAGACCCTTGGAGCAGTAGAGAGTCCAAAGGGAAAGGCCAAGAACTGAAAGTTTGAGAAAGCAACAGCAAAATGCAGGAATTTCCTGTAGCTGGGCCTGATAGGTATGTGGAGGTAGGCGTCCTTTATGTCCAAGATGGCTAGAAATTCCTGAGATATCAGTAAACAGAAAAGGGTTTGAAGAGTCAGCATACAAAAGGTGGCGACCTTTAAGAACAGGTTTAGGTGGGACAGATCCAGGATGGCTTCCAGGGTCCATCCCTCCTGGGCACCAGAAAGAGTCTTGAATAGAATCCCTTCCCTTGCTCCCCAAAAGGAGCCAGTTGTAAGGTTCCTTGAGATAGGATGCTGTCTATGACTCACTGGAACAGATGGATTTAGTCTTTGCATGGCTGTGGAGTCCCTCTTGGAGAAGAGGAGTGACCCAGGACATAAAGTAGCTCTTTTCTATAATGGATAGGAGCCACTTGTCTGAGGTGATGAGTTGCCAAAGAGACAGACACTGAGAGAGCCTTAGGGACAGGGAAATGGAGTCTGAGGGGGAGACAATGAAGGCAGGTAGTCAGAGGCTACCTGCCCTATCCTGAAAGGGAGGTTTCTAGGTAGGAGTTTGAGCAGCCTTAGATGGAGTCTGCAGTTTCCTTGCACCTTTTCTGCCTTTAGCATGAGGAGCTGGAGCAGATTGTGTCCTTTTAAAGTGTGTCTTTGATGGATAGTTCCTATGAAATTTGGGAATGGGTGAGATGAAGCGATGTTTAGGGTCTTGCAGCTCTTTCCCTTTCTGCTTAAGGGCCTTGAATAGCTCAGCTGCTTTAGAACTGAAAAGGGCAGAGTTATCCGGGGCTGCATCCATTAATGTTGCCCTAATATCATTAAGTAAGGGCTGAAACTTTAAACAAGAATATCATCTCAGGGCACCATGAACAGAGTGTCTGGTGACTTGAGATGAGAGACTAATGAGATTAGAAATGTATGCCTTGGTAGCAGTACCTAGGAGGTCAGCCAAGAGTTTGGTGACCTGGGACAGAAGTGCCAAGGCATACTTGGACGTGTGTGTTTGTTAATTTACTGCCCTGAAGGCCAGGGTAGAAGAAGTGTAAACTTTCTTACCAAGGTGTTCCATGACTTACTGTCCTTGTCAGTGGGGAGGACTGAGGCAGAGGGCAATAATTTAGATGGCTTATCTGTGGAGACTGAGACAGTGGTAGGATCAGCTACTGGGCATATAATCAAAAATTTAGCCCCTTCTGAGACCTTGTAGGACATGTCAGGTCTCCTATGAGTAGGTGGTTGGGAATCATGGTTAAGAGAGGCAACATTGAAGGCATCCATGAATGCTGGTAATACTGGGGGGTTTGCAGAAGGAGCTGGGGGTCTCCATCTGCAGAAGCTCATAATATTTTTTGTACCTAAGACATCTCAGAGGAATCCCACTTAAAAAAATTCCCTCATTTTGGTAATTGTCTCCCCAAAGGTGATATCCTCAGTTGAGGAGTTACCCTCAACAGATTCATCCTCTGGGGAAGCAAAACCAAGAGGAGAGGGCATCTGGGAGGAATAAGAGAGGGACGCTTCAGAAGAGGAGTCTGAGGAATCCTCATCTTCAGGTAGAATGACATCCTCAGCCTGAGGCCTGGGACTGAAAGCAGAAGGCCCAGCCTGTGGAGATCCAGGAATGGCAGGCCTTAGAGCCATAAAAGCATTAAAAAGGCTCTGTGAAAAAGCCTGCCAATCTGGTTGGCTTTCAGGAAATGGGAGAGATGCTTCGACTTGGCTTTCTTTTTCAATGATGGTCTAGGAGGCATAGGATCTGAGAAAGGCCTAGTGTCCAGATAAAGACTAGGTTGAGTAGCCTGAGAAGCAGATGGTAGGCATGTTGGGGCTGCAGTTGGAACCTGTGGTTCTCCCTCAACATCGCAAGGTGATGTCTGTGAACCTACCTTGCACATGCCTTTGCATTGCACGAGATTATGCGGCATCCCGAGGGGTACCTGTTATACTTGCATCAGCAGACTCTGAGCATTCCTCCAGGCCACAGGAGGGATGTTGGATGGAGGAGGGGTAGCTTTAGCAACTTTAGGCTTGGAAACCTTGGCCTTCTTTTTAGGTGGTTCCATGGGTTGACCAGACAGCCCTTCCATCCCTAAGGCTTGGCGTTTTAGATGCTGATTTTCTATATATATATATTTAGTGCATGCAAGTGACTATGTAGGGTTTTTGGCATTAAGGCCTGACAGATAGAGCAAGAAAATGGTCATGCGTAGGCCCTAAACAGAAAAGGCAAAGCTCATGGGCATCCTTATGGGGGATCTGACAGCCACACTTGCACTTTCCCTTCCTGGATGACATATAACGCTAACAAGCATGCAATGACAAAAGGAAACAAAGTGTCCCAAATGGGGTACTTATCTTTAGCGAAGATCTGAAGCAAAGATGCCAGGAACTCTGATGTTCGACTGGCAGCAGAGAGGTTCTGAGGAAAGGTATGTGCAGACATCACTTTTTGGCCCACATTCTCTGTGCCAACGTCAGACATCCTACATACCTAGCTGTGACTACAAGCTTTTGTATAATAGCTGGACATTTGGGTAGTAAGACAGAAAAACCCAACACTTGGAACACTGCAACATGAGAATAGAAGGACATTAATAGGTCTGAAATTGGTTATATCAGATGAGATTCCTCCTTTATGAAGGGGGATGATGAAGAGTTCTTTTGAAAGAGAAAGAACATATGATTCTTTGATAGATCTGTTAATTAGAAAAGACACAGGATAGGCTATGGAACTGGCAGCTAGTTTGAGGTATTCTGCTGAGAGATTATCTACAGAAAGACAACAAGGTTTCAGCTTAGGAATCAGTGATTTGGAAACTGGGATATGTTTTAGGGTGAAATAGGGGGTGTTTGCTGTCTGTGGAAAGAACATGTCAGGATTCTTGGAAGGAAAATCTTTAGTAAGGGCTTTGAAACTTTCTATAAAATGTGTGCTAAAATGAGTGGCTATTTTTAGGGGGAGTGTTATTTGAACAGGATTAGAAGTGGTGGTTGTTCTAGGCTGGACTATATTACTAATAAAAGACCACAATTTGTTTATGATTGGAAGACTGATTTAGTAAGAGGTTACTGTAGTAGATTATCTTTTAGTATGGTTCTGTAGTTCTTTAAAGTGCTGTAGCATTTGGGGAGATCGATATAGTAGAGAGTCAATTATCTGAATGTCAGTTATTCAAAATATCAATTATCTGAATGCAATCTTCCAAAGTTTTTTGGGTAGGAAAAATCATAAAGTCCAAGTATGTAAACATTCTACATATTCACTTGTGCGTATGTTTTGAGCCTGTAGCCTGCTGATGTGTGAAAAATATTTTTTATTGTCCACTGGAATCAATAAATAGTTGAAAAGGGTACTCTGCGTGCAAAAAAAAAACAAGATTTTAGAAGTTTTTTATCCAGTTCAATGCATGTTTGATTATCTGAACAGCTTTATTTAATATTTTACTTATTTGACATTTGTTAACCTGGTTAGTGCAACTGAGCCAAAGGCTCATTTTCAGTGAAGCCCCGAGGAGAAAAGCTGAAATTAGTTCACAATCTTATAAAAATTAGAATCATGACAAAAATGAACAGTTGTACAGAAGACATAACATGAGGAATATTAGTAGCAGTTAACATCATTTCATACTGCAGAAGAGAACAGAAATAAAAGTAAAAAGAAAATTACTGAATCGGTACAAGATATAAGCTACACAAAGTATCCGACAGAAAGAGACACGGTGTGGTTTAAATCCAGGAATATATACTGAATTTAAAATCCAGAAAAAAATGATATAGAATTACAAGACAGAGAGAAGAGGAGAAAGAAAGGGGGTGATATAGATTACATGAGTAAAGAATTAGTAAAATGATACAGCTGACAGGTGGAGGCTAGACGTGGGTAGGTTTGGTAACAATTAGTAAAATGATACAGCTGCCATGTGGGGCTAGACGTGGGAAGGTTTGGTAACAATTAGTAAAATGATACAGCTGCCATGTGGGGGCTAGACGTGGGTAGGTTTGGTAACAATTAGTAAAATGATACAGCTGCCATGTGGGGGTTAGACATGGGTAGGTTTGGTAACAATTAGTAAAATGATACAGCTGCCATGTGGGGGTTACACATGGGTAGGTTTGGTAGCAATTAGTAAAATGATACAGCTGCCATGTGGGGGTTAGACATGGGTAGGTTTGGTAACAATTAGTAAAATGATACAGCTGCCATGTGGGGGTTAGACATGGGTAGGTTTGGTAACAATTAGTAAAATGATACAGCTGCCATGTGGGGGTTAGACATGGGTAGGTTTGGAAACAATTAGTAGAATGATACAGCTGCCATGTGGGGGTTAGACATGGGTAGGTTTGGTAACAATTAGTAAAATGACACAGCTGCCATGTGGTGTTAAACATGGGTAGGTTCGGTAACAATTAGTAAAATGATACAGCTGCCATGTGGGGGTTAAACATGGGTAGGATTGCTAACAATTAGTAAAATGATACAGCTGACATGTGGGGGTTAGACATGGGTAGGTTTGGTAACAATTAGTAAAATGATACAGCTGCCATGTGGGGGTTAGACATGGGTAGGTTCGGTAACAATTAGTAAAATGATACAGCTGCCATGTGGGGGTTAAACATGGGTAGGTTTGGTAACAATTAGTAAAATGATACAGCTGCCATGTGGGGGTTAGACATGGGTAGGTTTGGTAACAATTAGTAAAATGATACAGCTGCCATGTGGGGGTTAGACATGGGTAGGTTTGGTAACAATTAGTAAAATGATACAGCTACCATGTGGGGGTTAGACATAGGTAGGTACGGTAACAATTAGTAGAATGATACAGCTGCCATGTGGGGGTTAGACATGGGTAGGTTCGGTAACAATTAGTAAAATGATACAGCTGCCATGTGGGGGTTAGACATGGGTAGGTTCGGTAACAATTAGTAAAATGATACAGCTGCCATGTGGGGGTTAGACATGGGTAGGTTTGGTAACAATTAGTAAAATGATACAGCTGCCATGTGGGGGTTAGACATGGGTAGGTTTGGTAACAATTAGTAGAATGATACAGCTGCCATGTGGGGGTTAGACATGGGTAGGTTTGGTAACAATTAGTAAAATGATACAGCTGTCATGCGGGGGTTAGACATGGGTATGTTTGGTAACAATTAGTAGAAAGATACAGCTGTCATATGGGGGTTAAACATGGGTAGGTTCAGTAACAATTAGTAAAATGATACAGCTGCCATGTGGGGGTTAGACATAGGTAGGTTTGGTAACAATTAGTAAAATGATACAGCTGCCATGTGGGGGTTAGACATGGGTAGGTTTGCTAACAATTAGTAGAATGATACAGCTGCCATGTGGGGGTTAGACATGGGTAGGTTTGGTAACAATTAGTAAAATGATACAGCTGCCATGTGGGGGTTAAACATGGGTAGGTTTGGTAACAATTAGTAAAATTATACAGCTGCCATGGGGGTTAGACATGGGTAGGTTTGGTAACAATTAGTAAAATGATACAGCTGCCATGTGGGGGTTAGACATGGGTAGGTTTGGTAACAATTAGTAAAATGATACAGCTGCCATGTGGGGGTTAGACATGGGTAGGTTCGGTAACAATTAGTAAAATGATACAGCTGCCATGTGGGGGTTAGACATGGGTAGGTTTGGTAACAATTAGTAAAATGATACAGCTGCCATGTGGGGGTTAGACATGGGTAGGTTTGGTAACAATTAGTAAAATGATACAGCTGCCATGTGGGGTTAGACATGGGTAGGTTTGGTAACAATTAGTAAAATGATACAGCTGCCATGTGGGGGTTAGACATGGGTAGGTTTGGTAACAATTAGTAAAATGATACAGCTGCCATGTGGGGTTAGACATGGGTAGGTTCGGTAACAATTAGTAAAATGATACAGCTGCCATGTGGGGGTTAGACATGGGTAGGTTTGGTAACAATTAGTAAAATGATACAGCTGCCATGTGGGGTTAGACATGGGTAGGTTTGGTAACAATTAGTAAAATGATACAGCTGCCATGTGGGGGTTAGACATGGGTTAGTAAAATGATACAGCTGCCATGTTGGGGTTAGACATGGGTAGGTTTGGTAACAATTAGTAAAATTATACAGCTGCCATGTGGGGGTTAGACATGGGTATGTTCAGTAACAATTAGTAAAATGATACAGCTGCCATGTGGGGGTTAGACATGGGTATGTTAGGTAACAATTAGTAAAATGATACAGCTGCCATGTGGGGGTTAGACATGGGTAGGTTTGGTAACAATTAGTAAAATGATACAGCTGCCATGTGGGGGTTAGACATGGGTAGGTTTGGTAACAATTAGTAAAATGATACAGCTGCCATGTGGGGGTTAGACATGGGTAGGTTTGGTAACAATTAGTAAAATGATACAGCTGCCATGTGGGGGTTAGACATGGGTAGGTTTGGTAACAATTAGTAAAATGATACAGCTGCCATGTGGGGGTTAGACATGGGTAGGTTTGGTAACAATTAGTAAAATGATACAGCTGCCATGTGGGGGTTAGACATGGGTAGGTTTGGTAACAATTAGTAAAATGATACAGCTGCCATGTGGGGGTTAGACATGGGTAGGTTTGGTAACAATTAGTAAAATGATACAGCTGCCATGTGGGGGTTAGACATGGGTAGGTTTGGTAACAATTAGTAAAATGATACAGCTGCCATGTGGGGGTTAGACATGGGTAGGTTTGGTAACAATTAGTAAAATGATACAGCTGCCATGTGGGGTTAGACATGGGTAGGTTTGGTAACAATTAGTAAAATGATACAGCTGCCATGTGGGGGTTAGACATGGGTAGGTTTGGTAACAATTAGTAAAATGATACAGCTGCCATGTGGGGGTTAGACATGGGTAGGTTTGGTAACAATTAGTAAAATGATACAGCTGCCATGTGGGGGTTAGACATGGGTAGGTTTGGTAACAATTAGTAAAATGATACAGCTGCCATGTGGGGGTTAGACATGGGTAGGTTTGGTAACAATTAGTAAAATGATACAGCTGCCATGTGGGGGTTAGACATGGGTAGGTTTGGTAACAATTAGTAAAATGATACAGCTGCCATGTGGGGTTAGACATGGGTAGGTTTGGTAACAATTAGTAAAATGATACAGCTGCCATGTGGGGGTTAGACATGGGTAGGTTTGGTAACAATTAGTAAAATGATACAGCTGCCATGTGGGGGTTAGACATGGGTAGGTTTGGTAACAATTAGTAAAATGATACAGCTGCCATGTGGGGGTTAGACATGGGTAGGTTTGGTAACAATTAGTAAAATGATACAGCTGCCATGTGGGGGTTAGACATGGGTAGGTTTGGTAACAATTAGTAAAATGATACAGCTGCCATGTGGGGGTTAGACATGGGTAGGTTTGGTAACAATTAGTAAAATGATACAGCTGCCATGTGGGGGTAGACATGGGTAGGTTTGGAAACAATTTGTAAAATGATACAGCTGCCATGTGGGGGTTAGACATGGGTAGGTTTGGTAACAATTAGTAAAATGATACAGCTGCCATGTGGGGGTTAGACATGGGTAGGTTTGGTAACAATTAGTAAAATGATACAGCTGCCATGTGGGGTTAGATATGGGTAGGTTTGGTAACAATTAGTAAAATGATACAGCTGCCATGTGGGGTTAGACATGGGTAGGTTTGGTAACAATTAGTAAAATGATACAGCTGCCATGTGGGGGTTAGACATGGGTAGGTTTGGTAACAATTAGTAAAATGATACAGCTGCCATGTGGGGGTTAGACATGGGTAGGTTTGGTAACAATTAGTAAAATGATACAGCTGCCATGTGGGGGTTAGACATGGGTAGGTTTGGTAACAATTAGTAAAATGATACAGCTGCCATGTGGGGGTTAGACATGGGTAGGTTTGGTAACAATTAGTAAAATGATACAGCTGCCATGTGGGGGTTAGACATGGGTAGGTTTGGTAACAATTAGTAAAATGATACAGCTGCCATGTGGGGGTTAGACATGGGTAGGTTTGGTAACAATTAGTAAAATGATACAGCTGCCATGTGGGGGTTAGACATGGGTAGGTTTGGTAACAATTAGTAAAATGATACAGCTGCCATGTGGGGGTTAGACATGGGTAGGTTTGGTAACAATTAGTAAAATGATACAGCTGCCATGTGGGGGTTAGACATGGGTAGGTTTGGTAACAATTAGTAAAATGATACAGCTGCCATGTGGGGGTTAGACATGGGTAGGTTTGGTAACAATTAGTAAAATGATACAGCTGCCATGTGGGGGTTAGACATGGGTAGGTTTGGTAACAATTAGTAAAATGATACAGCTGCCATGTGGGGGTTAGACATGGGTAGGTTTGGTAACAATTAGTAAAATGATACAGCTGCCATGTGGGGGTTAGACATGGGTAGGTTTGGTAACAATTAGTAAAATGATACAGCTGCCATGTGGGGTTAGACATGGGTAGGTTTGGTAACAATTAGTAAAATGATACAGCTGCCATGTGGGGGTTAGACATGGGTAGGTTTGGTAACAATTAGTAAAATGATACAGCTGCCATGTGGGGGTTAGACATGGGTAGGTTTGGTAACAATTAGTAAAATGATACAGCTGCCATGTGGGGGTTAGACATGGGTAGGTTTGGTAACAATTAGTAAAATGATACAGCTGCCATGTGGGGTTAGACATGGGTAGGTTTGGTAACAATTAGTAAAATGATACAGCTGCCATGTGGGGTTAGACATGGGTAGGTTTGGTAACAATTAGTAAAATGATACAGCTGCCATGTGGGGGTTAGACATGGGTAGGTTTGGTAACAATTAGTAAAATGATACAGCTGCCATGTGGGGGTTAGACATGGGTAGGTTTGGTAACAATTAGTAAAATGATACAGCTGCCATGTGGGGGTTAGACATGGGTAGGTTTGGTAACAATTAGTAAAATGATACAGCTGCCATGTGGGGTTAGACATGGGTAGGTTTGGTAACAATTAGTAAAATGATACAGCTGCCATGTGGGGGTTAGACATGGGTAGGTTTGGTAACAATTAGTAAAATGATACAGCTGCCATGTGGGGTTAGACATGGGTAGGTTTGGTAACAATTAGTAAAATGATACAGCTGCCATGTGGGGGTTAGACATGGGTAGGTTTGGTAACAATTAGTAAAATGATACAGCTGCCATGTGGGGGTTAGACATGGGTAGGTTTGGTAACAATTAGTAAAATGATACAGCTGCCATGTGGGGGTTAGACATGGGTAGGTTTGGTAACAATTAGTAAAATGATACAGCTGCCATGTGGGGGTTAGACATGGGTAGGTTTGGTAACAATTAGTAAAATGATACAGCTGCCATGTGGGGTTAGACATGGGTAGGTTTGGTAACAATTAGTAAAATGATACAGCTGCCATGTGGGGGTTAGACATGGGTAGGTTTGGTAACAATTAGTAAAATGATACAGCTGCCATGTGGGGGTTAGACATGGGTAGGTTTGGTAACAATTAGTAAAATGATACAGCTGCCATGTGGGGGTTAGACATGGGTAGGTTTGGTAACAATTAGTAAAATGATACAGCTGCCATGTGGGGGTTAGACATGGGTAGGTTTGGTAACAATTAGTAAAATGATACAGCTGCCATGTGGGGGTTAGACATGGGTAGGTTTGGTAACAATTAGTAAAATGATACAGCTGCCATGTGGGGGTTAGACATGGGTAGGTTTGGTAACAATTAGTAAAATGATACAGCTGCCATGTGGGGGTTAGACATGGGTAGGTTTGGTAACAATTAGTAAAATGATACAGCTGCCATGTGGGGGTTAGACATGGGTAGGTTTGGTAACAATTAGTAAAATGATACAGCTGCCATGTGGGGGTTAGACATGGGTAGGTTTGGTAACAATTAGTAAAATGATACAGCTGCCATGTGGGGGTTAGACATGGGTAGGTTTGGTAACAATTAGTAAAATGATACAGCTGCCATGTGGGGGTTAGACATGGGTAGGTTTGGTAACAATTAGTAAAATGATACAGCTGCCATGTGGGGGTTAGACATGGGTAGGTTTGGTAACAATTAGTAAAATGATACAGCTGCCATGTGGGGGTTAGACATGGGTAGGTTTGGTAACAATTAGTAAAATGATACAGCTGCCATGTGGGGTTAGACATGGGTAGGTTTGGTAACAATTAGTAAAATGATACAGCTGCCATGTGGGGGTTAGACATGGGTAGGTTTGGTAACAATTAGTAAAATGATACAGCTGCCATGTGGGGGTTAGACATGGGTAGGTTTGGTAACAATTAGTAAAATGATACAGCTGCCATGTGGGGTTAGACATGGGTAGGTTTGGTAACAATTAGTAAAATGATACAGCTGCCATGTGGGGGTTAGACATGGGTAAAAAAAAGGTTT